>NC_091150.1:61384917-61684917 GCF_040958095.1 Procambarus clarkii | reverse complement strand
TTTTATCCAGCAGATAATTCATGAATTTCCCTAACGCGATTACTAACGTAGGCAGTTTTATTGTTGTTATTTCTTACCCTCTGTAAGAATGCCTCATTGTCTGATCACACTACGATTTCACCAAAGTGGATATTATTGAGTGTCTTGGTCAGGCAATGAGCCAATCGTACTCCCATCAGTACGAGGACGATATATATTGTATTGAGGAAGATCCTCAAATGCAGTTAACTCCATTTGAGGTAAAGATCTCTTCTTGATTGGAGCAACTCTTGCTTTAGATGTGAGTAAAATTGATTGTGCACTATTGACTAAGTAAGCTGCAGCGCCAAACGCTTTGCCAGAGGCATCACAAAAAACGTATAAATTTGTGGGTAAGTTTTGTCCTGAAGCGTTACAAGGAAATTTCAAAACACCTAATTGATTGAAATCCGTTGCGAGTATTTGCCATTTGTCTTGCAACTCAATTGGCAACGGATCATCCCATCCCATATGTTCCATGCAGCCAGCATTCCTGCATGAGGAGTTTGCCCCTTATTAATATAGGACTAAGTAAGCCTAAAGGGTCAAATGGTTGACTGACATACGAGAGTAATTTTCTCATGGTAAGGGATGAATTATTGGTTTGTACTGACTTGACATTCATCTCATCAGTACCTGTGTTCCATTCCACGCCCAGAACTTTTAATTGATTAGGTACCTGATAACCCGGAAATTCTTTCTCGATTATCTGGTTTAATGATTTATTGTTTGAGGCCCATGATTGTAGTGGCATATTGGCTCCTAATAATTCACGGTTAGCCTCATGGTAGATTTCTACCAATTTGGATTTGTAATTTGTAGTTCCCTGGAAATTATTGACATACAAGTTGTCACTGATCTCCGTTTTATAAGGGCTATTTGACTTCTTCAAATGTGTATCTAATGTGGCTTGAAGTAGAAACGGAGAAGAGGTCGCACTGAATAGCACAGAGGCAAACTGGTAGGTCATGACATCACTGTCAGGATCCAGTGGGTCCTTAATCCAGAGAAATTTGGTGTAATTACGATCCACTTCTTGCAAAGGTTTCCTCTAAGGAAAGCTTTACTGATATCAGCAGTATAAGCGAAAATACCAGTGCGGAATCGTAATAGCACATCATGTAGCCTTTGTGTTAGGCTAGGTCCCGTTTGGAGACATTCATTCAAGGACACGCTGTTTGCCTTCACTTTGGCACTACAGTTGAAAACAATACGTATTGGCGTTGTCAATGAATCTTTCACCACAGCGTGATGGGGTAAATAGTGACCTGTTTTTCGGTCGTCATTATCAACAATTTCGATAAATTTACTATTGAGTTGTTGTTTAATTAATTGATGATACATGTTCAATTTATCTGGCTGTTTCTTCAACCGTATTAATTGAGGCTGTAATTGAGAGGCTGCCATGAAATAATTAACTGGAAGTTGTGGATGATTCAACTTCCATGGCAGTCTCACCCAGTGTTGTTTGTTTTTATAGACAACTGTGTCCAGATATTGCTGGTAAGTCCATGTATCATCAGGGCTTGGTTTATCAGGGACAATACCTAAAGTGTCTAAATCCCACAGACGATGTACAGGTGGATCAGACTCATTATCTTCAGATATTTCTCTGAAATGTAGGGGTGACTGTTCCAAGCCTAGTCATGCCACTATTGTATTGTTAGATTGTTGGTTGGTTGACGCTGGATTTTGTTGGAAAATCACCGGTCCGGTAAGCAACTTGCCTCCAGCAGATGACAACAAATTCATTCCATGTTGTCTGGTGCATCCCGTTATAAATTTATAATAATGGTCAGCGCCTATAAGGATAACAATATCAGTGAGGCAGTCAGAATTTATTTTGTTATCTGCTAGCCTCATGCGGTTTCGTTTGAGATATCTCGCAGTGCGAGCTAGTCCTGTGACCTGCAGGTCTGAAGGAAGTTTATCTACTACTACCGCTTGTATTGGACTAGTGGAAGATCCAAGTCTCACTAACACCTCGACTACTTGGTATTCACGAGGTCCACTATTAGTCAAGAACCCAGAAATATTCAGTCTCACACTTTTGGCAGGTTTTAATTTTAACTGCAGGTTTTAATTTTAACTGCTTGACTATTTGTTGTGTGATGAAGGTTTTCTGTGATCCTTGATCACGTTCCTGCAGGAAGTGGGCTGTGTACCCCAGACCCTTAATATTTAGGTCAAAAGGTATTTGATCTACAACAATGGCTTGAATAGCCTTGACATGACTGCCTAGTCGTACAAGCGGTTGAACTACTAAGTATTCTTGGGGTCCTCTATTTATCATGAACCCTGACAGGTTTAATTTTACCTGTCTGATTGGTTGTACATTGAGTGCCTCTGCCGCTTTCTGAGTAATTAAATTTCTCTGGGATCCTTGATCAAATAATCCACGATTGGTGACCTTGACTCCCTTGTTCTTTACTTGAAGTTTGGCAGTGGGCAAGGTTGCATCCACTTGAGATGCTGGTGAAATTACGCTGTACACATCTCGCACCTTGCAGCACTGTACTGGTGTAGATTCTCTACTTCCTATTCTAGGATTGACATAATTTGTCTTGACAAATTTGCACAGTGCAGCATGATGCTTGCCCCTTTTACACCTATTGCAGGTGTTCAGTGGGGTGTCACAGCTATTAACATTATGTGATTTGAGACACCTAGTACATTTGTGTAACTGAGTCGTCTGACTCGTTGTCTCTATTAGGGTAATTAGTACATTTGTACAGAGAATTTTTTTGATTGCAAAACAAACATGATCCCCATCCTACAGTTCGTTTAGGGGTCACCGATTTAGGTGAAACTGTAACTGTAGGTTGTGATGGTTTTGCTGCTTGCATTTTCTTGTTATGTATTCTCTTGGGAGTACTTGGTGTACTCTGGGAAGTAATTATTGGGCTCTTGGGAATACTCATTGGACTCTTAGGTCTCGTAGGAGCACTTATGAGGCTCTTAGGCCTTACTGATGAATCAGTGTTTGACCTATTGTTATTACATCGATTATTAGTACCCTTGTTAACTAGTGACAGTGTCACTTTAGGAGTTTCATGTAAGGAAACTGATGTGGGTACAGTTTCGGTGCATTCAGAAGAAGCATTAAGTGCCTGGTTTGCTGATTGATTGCTTATATTGCGCAAACCTGCATATATATCCTGCATTGACAGGACATTACCATTCTGGTATAAATATAATTTATTGAGTGTGTCACCAGACAATTTTCTCTGGATGATAATTTTAGTCATCCACTCAGCAGTTGGGTGATCCACCTCTTTACTGAAGGAATTTAACAGTGACTCAAGCTGAAAACTAAAGGCTGGTAAAGAGTCAACTGATTGTTCTGGTGGAGAGTGTTCGCCTAGCTCTGGGCGGAGGTGGACGTGTCGCCTGTGGGCTCCTGGTTTGCTGCCCCGTGGTAGTTTATGTGTGTGAGCGGACCCTTGGGGCCGTGGCGGCTGGGGGGATGGCGGCCCCCCTCCCCCCTGTGAAGCGGAGGGATACCATTGGCTTAGAATTTACTGGCCCAGCTTCTTACCCGGCGGTTGAGGCGGTGATGATTGACATGTTGCGGGTGGATGTGGCGTCTGTGTGCGGCGTTCAACTTGTATCCGAGCATCGAGCTGTTGTGAAATTCTGCTCTACGGCTGTGTATCGTGACTTTGTGGACTGCTATGACGGGAGGACATTTACTCTGCCTGAAGGTGGTGGTTCGGTGATAGTGTCGGACAGGTGCAGTGAGACTACCTATGTGGCGGTTCATGGTGCTCCCTTTGAGTTCCCTGACTCTCTTCTCCAGCGTCATTTTAACCGGTATGGGCGGGTCTTGAGTGTCCGAATGAATGCAGTCTCCTCCGGGCGGTGGAAGGGTATCCCGAATGGGACCCGCACTGTGGCGCTGCGCTTGAAGGACTCCATCCCTTCGTCTCTCCAGCTTCTGGGCTTCATGGTACGCGTGTTCTATGGGGGTCAGCCCCGGACGTGTTTCCGGTGCGGTCTCTCGGGACATCAGGCTGCGGGATGTGATGCGAGCCGGGTCGGGCCTGTGAACCTTTTCAGGGAGGAGGACTTTCCCCCGTTGGCGGTCCCGGACCTGTCGGACGGTGCTGCTGTGGACAGTGTTGCTACCCAGTCCTCTGTTGCCCAGTTACCGGTCTCTGATGCCAGCCGCGATGTGGCTGTGGGTGTCGGAGTGGGAGGAAGTGCATCCCCGGTTCCCGCACCTCAGCCTCCCCTGCCTGCCTCGTCTCCAGTCGAGTCTCCAGTTGTGTCTCCTGTGGTGTGTGGTCTCGTGGCTCCGGACGTCGAGGCCGAGCCTCGGCCTGTACTGTCTCCGGCAGCTGTGTCTTCGACTCGTGTCGACGTGCACACTGTGATGTCTCCTGCGGTGTGTGGTCCTGTTCCCCGGGTTGTTGAGGCTGCGATGTCGAGTGATCGTGCGCTGCGGGGAGTTGCGCGAGCAACCAGCGGTTCTGCTACGGTGCTTCCTAGCGGGGATGAAAATTCCGACGATCTGCGACCTGTGTCCAAGCGTTCGCGACGAGCTTTGCGTCTGTCTCCGCCTCGTAATGCGGCCTGGGCCGACGTCGGGGAATTTGAGGACTCCGGGAGTTCGTCTTCTGGGGAGTGTGATGTGTGCGTCGCTCTTGGAGTGCCTGCGGCTCCTGTGGGCCGTGTTGCAGCAGTGATGGGTCCTGTGGTGGGATTGTCGCCTGGCCCTGGTCCGGTGTCTTCTCCGGCTGCCTCCGCGTCACCGGATGCTGGTTCCCTGGGTTGGGAGGTTGTGGCACCGGCCGAGACTGCGAGAGAGGGTAGGGGCTTGGTGCCGGTTCTTCCCAATGCTTCTGTTCCGGCGGCCTCCGTGCCTCTGGCGTCCATGTCTGTGCCTTCCACGCCTTTGCCCTCTGCTCAGTCATCCTTTGTTACTCCGTCCCCTGTGGTGTCGGCCCCTGCACCATCGCCTTCTGTGATTGCGTCCCCTGCGACTCCGCCCGCTCAGTTGCCGGCCTGTGTCCAGCCGACTCCTGTGCTTCAGTCCCGTGTGGTTCCACCGTCTGTATCAAAGCCCTCTGTGCGGCCTCTTCCCGTGCCTACCGCCCCCGTGGTGGAGGGAGCCGAGCTGGAGGTTCCTGACTTCATGCGTCGACCACGAGGGTCCCGTAGTCACGTTAACGCGCCTCTGGAAATGTGGGCACAGTGGGATGCCTATCGAAAGAAGTCCCGCGTCGTTCTTATCCGGATAAATATGAAGATTGACTGTGTGTGGTTCTTGCTTTGTGTTGCTTCTTTCTTTCGTTGGTTTGTTGAGCTATGTGTTACGGGTTCCTTTTTTTTCTTCCCCTGTTTTCTTACCTAGTTCTTGCTGGGTTATAATGCTCTAGTGTGTTTTCTTTTTTTTTGACTCTTTCATTGTTACCTATGTGTAAGATTCCATTTTTGTTTATGCTTATTTACGATTTGTTCTCTTATCTGTGTCCTATTTCCTGTGTTATATGTTCCGATGTACCGATTCTTTATATTTTATTTAATAATTTACTATGTCATGCAAATGTTCTGTTTCCTTTGCTCTATATATTGTGCTGTGTATTGCTTTGATGTATTCTCTTGTTAATTTCCTGCATTTTCTTTACTATGTTGTATTTACAGTTATTGTGTTCTCGATTCTGTGGTGTTAATTTTGTATGTGTATTCCTTGTTTATATTTTACCTCTGGTTATATTGTGCTCCTTGTGTGCTCTTGTAATTACTGACGCTTTTGGCACGCCCCGTCTGGGTGGTGCTGCTTTTGTTTTGTGTGTATGTCTTCTTATGAGTTTTTATGTTATTCTTTGTTTTCACTTTTGTGTTATGGTGATCTGTGTTCCTTGTTATCTGTGTTGTTGTTGTTCTGTGTTTTTTGTTACTCTGCTTTCCTGTTTATATGGTTACTGTACGCTGTAATTGCTCTGTTTTAAAAATAAAAAGAAAAAAAAAAAAAAAAAAAAAGATTGTTCTGGTGGAGATAAATCTAGTAATTGGTGCACAAGGTTTATAACAGTCTTATCATTGTTAGCACTTGCTCTAGAAGGCTGGTGTAAGTAATTATGACCATTACTTGTGTTGCTTAAAACTTCTTGCTTAGCCTCAGCTTTAATTACAGCTTCGGCTGCTGCTGCAGCTTCAGCTTTATCATTTTCTGGTTCAGATTCACTGGCTATTGTAGCTTTACTAAGAGTTTCATCTGTAGCTCCACTTGTTTCTCTGGGTTCCTGTGAGGCGCTAGTTACTTCAGTAGCCTCCTGCATTGAATTTATAGAATCCAGGGAACATTGAGAAGAGCTGTCTGAAAATTGATCAAACTCTGTAAATGAATTATTCCGTGAAGTTGTATTAGATGAGATTTTTTTTTTTTTTATTTTTTTTTTTATTATTTTTTTTTTTTTTTTACATGCAGAGCATGCAAATTAAATACAATAAAAATACAGAATACATAAAGGAAAACAATAGACCACCGGCCAGAAGGGCCGACAGCCGAGCACAACAAAACACATACACAAGAGAAACATGAAAAATACAGCATACATCAAAACATAAAACAGAATACAATGGCAATCCAGCAATCACAGTACAAAACAACACCTCCAAAAAACAAAACATACAACAAGAGGCAACAGGTAAAGCAACAGAAAATCAATACATTAACGCCCCGTAACAAAAGGCGAGGCCAATTACAATAAAAATCAGGCAGAAACACAAGTCACTAAACACCGGCCTGAAGGGCCAACATCAAAAACACAAGAAAACAAAAGAAAAATAAAACACACAGCAAGCACACAGACTACGAAAAGATCTCATACTTGTCCGGCCACTCTTCCGCTGGGAAGCGAATACAGTACGCTTCCCAAAGTAACATAATGTCCTCCGAAACATGGTCACTATTGAGCGTACGAGGATCGGGCATTAACTCTGGCACACCCACAATAAAACACTTAGCCCGACGAATCCAGATGGTAGAAGGGCACCACGGAGCAGGACGCACACGGTCAACAATTTCAAAATGCAACGGATGGTCAGCATCCATTGCCACTCTGGAGGCCAAGATGAGAGGGAGAGGCTCCTTCCCAAGAGGCCGGGCAATGGGCAGCACACTGGGAGCCGCCTCAGCTGCCTCACAGGGCTCCTCGGCAACCACTGAACGTTGCACCTGCCGGGACCCCCCACGCTTGGCATCCTTTTTCAGCACCAGCTTGATGCCTCGGCTCGTACCAGGATCCACACCATCCACGCCCGTAGGAGCAACCACCTCCCACTGCGGAGAACCTTCTGCAGGAGAAAGAACAGGAGGTAAATTAGACGCACAATCATCGTCAACAGCCGACACATGGACATCAGCCACCACCAGCGTCGTAGAGCACGAGGCACCTGGAACCGCCACACCATCTCCCGAAGCTCCACCCGCGTCGTAGTCCTCCATATCAGCCCAAGCAGTAGAAGAGCGCCTAGAACGCTTGGGCACTGGCCGCACATCCTCACAGCCGGAGGCGGACCCAGAACCACGGCCCTCACGAACCGGGCGAACCAACGCCCGTCGCAGTACTTCAGCAGCCTCAACCACATGGGGAACCGGGCCGCACACAACAGGATGCTCCGCAGCACCCCCAACACCCAACACAGCCGGAACACCTGGCGAGGGCGCAGAACCAGGCGCAGCAGCAGGAGTCGAGGAAGACACAGACGCACTCGGCTGAGGGGCAACAAGCACCGGGGGCATGTCGGGTGACGCAGGAGGGGCCGCATCAGCAGCGACTGGGACCTGCTCCACTTCATCTCCGGAATCCACGCCCTGAGGGAGCGGCGGGAAATCCTCCTCCCGGAATAAGTTAACGGGCGCAGCAGGTGTCTCAGAGCACTCGGCAGCCTGATGCCCCAACTGGCCACACCGGAAACAAGTACAGGGCTGCCGGGCATAGTACACCCGAACGTAGTAGCCCAGCAGCCGGACAGAAGATGGGATATCCGACCGCAGGCGCATACCTAATGTACGGACATTCGACTGCTTCCCAGCATACTTCCCCGAGGACAGCTTGTTCACCCGCACACTGATGACTGCACCATACCTCCCGAAGAAGCGCCGGAGAAGGTTTTCAGGGAACTCCAGGGGCGCACCGTGCACACTGACATATGTCAGGGCACCACTTCGGTCCGAGATCGTAACGGAGCCGGCGCCATCCGGCAACTGCAATGAACGCCCCTCGTTCCGCCGGAGGAAGTCCCGATACTCCTCCTCCCCCACGAACTTGACAATCACCCGGTGGGCCGTAACAAGCTCAACGCCATACACAGCTTCCACCGGGACACGAAGCATGTCACACATAACTAACTCAACGGCCGGATAACCAGCCTTACACGTGAATTCCAATCCCACGGAATTTACCCTCAACACAGGAGGAATAGCCAGGCCCCCCATGGCAAAAAGGCCACGTCAGCACGCAGCCAGGCAGGCAACAACACTGGGAGGGCAGTGACGCCCCACCACCTGGCGACCAAACGGCAAACAACTCCAACAGCCACGGAGGGTCGGTAAACGTCCTCACTCCACGGCCGCTAGCAGTCGACTCCATATTAGATGAGATGGTAGAAAATGAAGGTTGAACTTCAGTTGTTGATCCTGTGTATTGATTAGAGGATTCTCCTCATTTTGAGGTAGCTCATGTATTTCATCTGAGCTGGGTGCTTGCTTGGGTGTAGGTCTACTACAAAAATGTTCTAACGAATCAGTAACATTTTGTGTCGCAAGCACTTTGTTATAGTGATCTAACTTGTCTTGAATTATATCTTCATAGTCGGCAAGGTCAGATTCTATCAGACTCAATTCGTCTGGGTCAGTATTACTGACAAGGAGTATGTTCCTTTAAGACTCGATTTTATCCTTTACTTGGTCATATGTTTGGCTAACCACCTTTGTGGAAATTTTTAGCCTGACGATGTCAACTGAATCAGTTCCTAAACAGTTGTGACATTTGTCAAGTAGTCTTGACAGGTGATTTTGAAGACCTTTCAAGATTCTTCCAGTTTTTTTCTGGAGTAGCCATTCTGGCTTTAAGTTTGAGACTTATAGGGCTTATATAGCTGCTTGGACAGCTATGTAACTTACTCCTTTATGTAGACCAGGTATAATTATTGACAGCCTGATATTTTCTTTAGGCTGATTGTAATTTACCTCATTTGGAGATTAGCTACCTACCTAATAATAAGTAACTACAATTTGAGTGGTGCCTTGGTATCACTACAGGTGTTCCTTAGCTTAGCTCTTCAAAATCAGCCTTGGATGGGTAGTGAACTTACAGTAACACTCAAAGATGTACATATAAACATGTAATAAATGTAATTACACAATAAATGGTTAATCCCACCTATTAGGGTCAGCACTACATAAAATAATAATGCACCAGCAATGTCTAACAGTACTAGTTAGGTAATAATCCTACCTATTAATGCAGCTAATAGTGTAGACTGAATTTGTACAAATCTTAGTACCGTGTCAGTCTAAAATATCCTACCTCTGTTGGGTTGGCATAATAACTACACTAAATGTGGTTCAATAATGTGTAAAATAATGCTATGTTTTTGGATTTTGTAATTTTATATAATATATAGACAGGTAGAAATTATGTGTATAAGAAATTAAATGAACACAAGAGTATTAATTGTGTTTAGCAAGTATTCTACTGCCGTAAATAATATTTAACACCAGAATGTACTTCCTAATTGTGGAATATAATGTTATCAGGGTTAGTAATAATTAATTGGTATGTATCTGGTTCGATAAGGATCAAAATGTTGGGTATCTGGACTTTGACTCATATATTGAATTATTTAATAATGATAATTAACATAAATCGAAGGACCACCCACTTTTGAGAAAAGAGGGAAAACAAATATAGGTGATCATAAGATTGACATTATAACACCAGTGCCTATGTATGATGATTGATTTAACAATCACTTAAAACAATGAATAGACTGTATTACAGTCAAAGCCTCAAATATCAACATTGGGGGGTTATTTCTAAAAGATCATATATATCTAGGAACCAGTGTGGTTCGTCACTAGTTCATTAAAGGGTTGGTAACAAGAATATTATATGTTGATTAAGAAGAAATCATTCTCATTTAAAGTTCATGAGGCTATCAAATTGTGCTAGATTTCTTAAATCATATAAATGAAATATTCTTGACTTAAGATTAATTATCAACGTCACTTAATGAAATACGATATAAATTGAAACTGATTCAGCTGCTTAGCTGTGATAGTGAACGAAGATGTAGAGTCATGATGGCGTCATCTGGTACTTGCTGTACACGTGTGCCCGAGCGTGGCGTGGGAAATTGAGAAGACCACGGCCGCTTCAACACAAGCTGAAATTCCAACTAAATGTACAAATTGTCTATACCAGGTAAATTGTGTCATCGCTATTCATTAGGAGGGACAAAGCAGAATCCTTACGGACGTACTTGTTGTTTGGGGAGGTCTAGCTAGCAGCATAACGATGGATATAGTGTCAGAAATTTATAGGAGCTCAATTAAATTATAAGAACATTTAACCAGTTGGCTATCCACCGATGCAATCCACAGATTGCTATTAGGCCGATTAATAGCAAGGGCCTGGCGTTGTGGTTGGTAATTTGCCTCTCCCCGGACGCTCGTGTCGCAATTCTGGTGGCGTCTCTAGCAATGGCGTCGCTACCTTTCGTGTCAATAGCGTCGCTAGCAATGGCGTCTCCACTCCTCCTTCTCCCTCAACCCTCTTACTCGCATTCGCAATTGAATTTAGTAAAGACTGAAAATTCCTTTCGTGTGATTACTTTACGTAATGCGTTAATGAGAACAGGGTTGCAATTGTAGGGAATTAAATAATATCTATATTCTCGTTAAATGGTGTTAATCGAGAAATGGAGAGAATTTCTATTTCCTCCATAGCGTTCGTATATAACAGATAAAACTGTTATTTTGTGATATTTTTAGTTAATAACTCTCGGCTATTGGATCATTAGTGGTTATATTATAAGTAATTAATTATTATACAGAATACTGATAAAAGTAAAAAATCTTATTCAATTCTCTAACAGATTAGTAATAATTATGTCCTGCTGGATATTATCTGACGCAATATGCTTGTGACATGAGTCACTCGCCAGACATCAATCACTCCTGCCAGACATCAGTCACTCCCGCCAGACATAAATCACTCCCGCCAGACATCAATCACGCCCGCCAGACATCAGTCACTCCCGCCAGACATAAATCACTCCCGCCAGACATCAGTCACTCCCGCCAGACATAAATCACTCCCGCCAGACATCAATCACGCCCGCCAGACATCAGTCACTCCTACCAGACATCAGTCACTCCCGCCAGACATCAGTCACGCCTGCCAGACATCAGTCACTCCCGCTAGACATCACTCACGCCCGCTAGACATCAGTCACGCCCGCTAGACATCAGTCACTCCCACCAGACATCAGTCACTCCCGCCAGACATCAGTCACGCCCGCTAGACATCAGTCATTCCCGCCAAACATCAGTCACGCCTGCCAGACATCAGTCACGCCCGCCAGACATCAGTCACGCCCGCCAGACATCAGTCACGCCCGTCAGACATGAGTCATTCCCGCCAGACATCAGTCACTCCCGCCAGACATCAGTCACTCCCGCCAGACATCAGTCACGCCCGCCAGACACCAGTCACGCCCGTCAGACATCACTCACGCCCGTCCGACATGAGTCACTCCCGTCAGACATGAGTCACGCCCGTCATACATGAGTCACGCCCGTCAGACATGAGTCACGCCCGTCAGACATGAGTCACGCCCGTCAGACATGAGTCACGCCCGCCAGACATGAGTCACGCCCGTCAGACATGAGTCACGCCCGCCAGACATGAGTCACGCCCGCCAGACATCAATCACGGCCGCCCGACATCAGTCACGCCCTTCAGACATCAGTTACTCCCGCCAGACATCAATCACTCCCGCCAGACATCAGTCACGGCCGTCAGACATCAGTCACGCTCGCCAAACATCAGTCACTCCCGCCAGACATCAATCACTCCCGCCAAACATCTGTCACGCCCGTCAGACATCAGTCACGCCTGCCAGACATCAGTCACGCCCGCCAGACATCCTTCACGCCCGCCAAACATCAGTCACTCCCGCCAGACATCAGTCACTCCCGCCAGACATCAGTCACTCCCGCCAGACATCAGTCACTCCCGCCAGACATCAGTCACTCCCGCCAGACATCAGTCACTCCCGCCAGACATCAGTCACTTTTTCAGTGTCAGAGAAGTTAACAAATGGTTTGCATTAGGCAGTGATGTGGTGGAGGCTGACTCCATACACAACCTCAAATGTAGATATGATAGACCCCAGTAGGCTCATGAACCTGTACATCAGTTGATTGACGGTTGAGAGGGGGAACCAAAGAGCCAAATCTTAGGCCCCGCAAGCACAACTAGTTGAGTACAACTAGGCATATACTAGCTCTGACAAAATGGATGTAGGGAAGGCAACACACTTCAACCATAACCCAGTAAAGTACCTCGTTACGAGTTGTATGGGCGAGTTATTTTTTGTCTTTATTATATTTGGAATGTGTAATTTTGTTAAAGGTAAAACTTTTGTATTGAAATGACTACACAATTCGTCCATAATAATATACAGTGCTTCTGTGGGCCAGCTTGTTGTCAAAATTCATGAGCAGGACTTGGTATGGTTATAGGCAGTGCTCAACCCGTCCTCCCACAAAGTCCATTCCATCCAGCGGTCGACCCCAAAGACGCATTCATCTATTTTAACATGCTGTTCATTTAAAATACGATTTTTTTAAATATATATTAACATTGTTATATATTAGCATGCTGTGCATATTTAGGCATTGGTGTTAAGGTGTCTAGGTTCTGTAGGATTTATTTATTATTTATTTATTTATTTAGGTTTAGGATTATTTTAAAGTGAAGCACAATTTTTTTTTATTATTATTTTTTTTTTTACATGCATAGCATGCAAATTAAATACAATAAAAAACAAGACAAGAACATAGAAAACATAACAAAACTAAACAAGAAAGCAGCGGCCAGAAGGCCTGACAGCTCAGTACAACATGTTACAAACACGGTAAATGCACCAGAAATTTAGCATACACCAAGACACAAAACAAAACAAAGACAAACAAGCAAGCACAGTAACAGTACAAAACAAAACATCACAAAACAAATCAAACATCAAGAGTAACAATGTAAAATATAACAATAAAATCCCAATATACAACAAAACAAAAAAAAAATAACAAATAAGTACAACATATAATGCAAGCAGAAAACACCAGTGCAAATGTACATCACGGAAACAAGACATGAATATAAACACTCACACCACACCAACCGCCTCGCAACAAACAAATGAATAGGGCCCAAAATATACAATAATAACAAACTAGCACTCCATGCAAGCAAGAAACAAAACATAGTAACATATACAACAAACAAACAAGCACCGGCCTGAAGGACTGGGAACAAAAACACAACATAAAGGACATCATGAAAATAGATACAAGAAGAATGCACATCACACAACAAGTCAAAAATAAAAACAAAGAACAATAATAAAAACATAAATAAAAACAAATAAAAATAAACACAAAAACAAAAATCAACACAATATAGGAATGCATAAGTAGAACACACATGGCAAAGTAACAATACTTAAACAAATACAGGAATAAAAACGCCCTCCCCAAAGTACCTGCCTCGCAACAAATAAGGGATAGGCACGGGTACAAAAGACAATAGGGCAAACAAAAGGCCATAGGGGCAGGAGAGCAGGAGAGATTGCTGAAATTGAGGGAATACAGAGAACATATACGGCACGCATAGACAAGATAAAGCACCTAAATTATTGGGATCGACTCAAAGCTCTCCAAATGTACTCACTAGAAAGGAGACGAGAAAGATACCAAATAATATACACATGGAAAATACTGGAGGGACACGTCCCAAATCTGCACAGTAAAATAATAACGTACTGGAGTGAACGACATGGAAGAAAATGCAGAATAGAACCAGTGAAGAGCAGAGGTGTCATGGGCACAATCAGAGAACACTGTATGAACATCAGAGGTCCGCGGTTGTTCAACGTCCTACCAGCGAGCATCAGAAATATTACAGGAACAACCGTGGACATCTTCAAGAGGAAACTAGATTGATTCCTTCAAGGAGTGCCGGACCAACCGGGCTGTGGTGGGCAAGTGGGCCTGCGGGCCGCTCCAAGCAACAGCCTGGTGGACCAAACTCTCACAAGTCAAGTCTGGCCTCGGCCGGGCTTGGGGAGTAGAAGAACTCCCAGAACCCCATCAACCAGGTGTGAGAGTTTTGTTGTTTTTAACTTGTGAGAAGTTTTGGAATAAATTGAAATTGGTATAAGGAATTTTAGCTCGGAAAATTTCTAAGAATTTTCTTTATTCTTTAACCTTTATTCCTGTCGTGATATTCAACTAGGTCGCCTGAGGAAGGACTTGCTTAGCTAACACACCAGTGTAGTAACCAGCTCATTCCTCACTTTGGGACCATGTATGAACAATTGACTAGGCGCGAGCAAACGCCGAGACCCCAATGAAAATTGAAATCCCCCCCACTTAGGCCGCCGACCTTCGCCAATCGCCGAAGCGAATCTAACGAGTAGGTCACGGGCTCTCACAACAATAATTTATTGTTGTGTGGTGCCGTATATTTGATCCAAAGCTCAGAAAGTTAGTCTCAATTTTAGTCGAGTGTGAAGAACATTTGCATAACAATAATAATGTGTGGGGGTGTAACGAAAAGACAGTGTTAACCATAACAACTTAGTTTATTCAATAAAGTACTAACTACTACAACAAAACAAAAGAAATGTCAATGACGTTACTCGAAATCCTTCCTGTGACACTATCAATGACAGCTAGACACCAGCCCCTCGGACTGCATAATGAACTAACTCGAACATAAGCGTGACCACAGAGGAATCAACAAGCAAGCAAGGACTAACAGATCTATAATCACAATTACAACAAATGACACAGTAGGTTCTGAAACACGTCTCCAGTAACCTCCTAACTGTTCTACGCCTCAGTGCAGTCTACTCCTGCAACAGCGGTTGCAATGCAATCAAATCAGTAGTCTTTCAATGACAACAATAACTAATGGGTTCACTGGCAACTCCAGCACCCTTCCTCAAATTAATCCTTACGTTAACACTCCGTCCCACGGACGATCAACAATCAATAACAATTGATTTACGTTAATAACACAATAAGATTTACGTTAATTACAAGGTAACATTTACGTTAAATTAACAACTCTTACAACTGTCACTAGTAACGCGGAAATCAAACAACACTCTATCCGTCGAGCATTCAGTGAGAAAATCCCATTAATCCCTGTACTTCCAGACAGCTGATTAATCTCTTTACTAGTTACGTTAATTTACGTTAATCGGTTACTAATCACTCAGCGATGGTAAACTCTGATTTGCAATGTCCAAAGTGCTAAGAGAACGGTAATCACTCGTGATTACCTTTAGAGTAATTAATTACTATCCTCAAGATCAGTAATTAAACAATTAAAATACGCAACCTTTCACACTGGCTCAGCAATTTACATTAAGGTACGAATTCCGTCTAAGCCTTCCATACTCAGACCAATTCAGGCGACTAATAACAGAAATTAGCCCCACGTTTACGTTATTCTAAAATGACGCTACTCCTCTCACGAGTCAATCAAGTGCCGGTACTTCCGGGCAGATAACGACGTTACGTTAATGGAACAATGTAGCCTTCGTGTGAGTCGATCAAACAAGGATCGAGATTAATTACTTTGACTTCCTGAAACACGTCAATTACCCGGCCCACTGACCGTTAATTACGACAGACAATACTCTAATTCTTATCTGGCTGATGGCTAGGCTCCTCGAGACTACCGTAGCTGCTTACAGGAAAGTAAATTAACCCAAACGCATTCTACGTTACTCAAATTGTCAAAGAACAAATTCTCTTAAAGCAATGGGCGTTCCCTTGGTTACGTTATATTAATTGCCTCGCAATCACCTCACTGAATACTGGACTTCGATGTCCTACCAGATAACCAGGAGAATATATGTATATCCAAGTACTCGTCTACAGCCGAGTTCCCCCACGACAATGACAAATCACACTAACAAATCACAGTGATTTACGTTACAATCCGGTTGCAATGACAATACTGCAGAACCTAGTAAAATAACCTACAGGACATGAACCCTCTAGAACCCTGCCCCACAATGGTTTTACTGAACTGCAATCACATCCGGTGATTGCTCAACACTAGCAACAATCACTATCAAATAACAACCCCCTTTGCAATAACACACACGGCAAGTACTCCAATTTCCAAATATTAGAACCCTGCACACACTTACTTACTGCTGCAAATGACCCCTAGAACATAGGTCAATATATTGCAATCACCACACAGTAAATAACACATTAACACTGGGCACCGTGACACTACGATTATATATATATATAATTACCACTGACACATGTAGCCTACAGCTATCAAACGTTATTGGGAACACTAAGGAGAATCTCACACTCCTTAAATCACATGGTGAGTGATTTATCGGTCACGCATGCCGGTAAACACTCGAGAGTTACGTTACTCGACAGAGCGGGGGCGGTCTCTCTAGACGGCCTCGTCACTCACCAAACCTCACCAAAATTACGTTAATTAATACTGCAACCACAATATATATATTTATATAAATCACACTTGTCACGGCCCTGGGAACACTACAAGAAATTTAAGCCACACTGTGGCACACTCCACAATAATCATTGCCAGGAATCACTGGCGTTACACATACCTGAGCGCTCAGTGTTGGAATTCCACACCTGCAAGACCACACATGGAAATGATATCACTCCGTCCCACGGACGATCAAAAATGATTACCACAATGAAATAAAAGAATTTATTACATGGACATCCTCTCCGTCCTTGGCTAATCTATGTATATTCTGTGTTCCCGTGTGTACCCACACACACACACACACTGTACGTCTGTGTACACTTAAGTCCCTCTGGACTGACAAGATGACAACACAGGTGATTAATCTCCTCGCCCACAATTCACTCCACCTGAACAGGTGCTGCGTGACAATGTGACGGAACACTTGACCTCGAATTCAAGCTTTAGAGACTACTAATCACCGAAATACACACATAGGTACTTACTCATTCACACTGCCGGCTTTACACACCATTCCCATACATCAGGCACCCCGCTATAGGTGGCTGGCTCGCTCCGGGTGGCGTAGGCGGCGGTAGTTCCTGACCGTAGTACTTATACGGAAAATTGGCGCACACTCGAACCCCTCCCACTCAACACGGCTGAGTTCGCACCCTCGACTCCCCGGTGAAGTGAAGCGTTCATACCCAGGTGACACGCACAACGATAGCGTCTCACACCAACCTTGGGAAATTTGCCTTAACACTGACGCAAATTTCCCCGTTCCCATCGACTGCTATAGAGCACTAGCAAGTCTAATTTTCACTGGTATGGGATCTACGAGTCTGTTGCTGCTCGTATGCACATTCCCCCACGATCCCAGATCACTGTACCTCTACCCCCTGCATACAATAATGTCTTAAACCCCTCCAAGCGACGACTTCGGCCGGATTCTGTGACGACCGATGTCGTAGGTGAAGCAGGAAGCATCAGCAGTTGTAGTCCAGCCACCACGACGCCCTATACATCAATTTGGCCGAATTGAGTACAGGATGCGTCTTGACAAGGTGGCGGCTGAGTTCAGAATGATGCTCACACCGGCTCTTCCCGCGTCCTTCTCGAAATAACCAATGAGAGGAAGGCATACAGCGGCCTACCCCTCTCATCCAATCAGCGACGGTGTAGCATAGCCCCTAGGGCAACTCCAAGATGGCCGACCAACATGGCGGCTCAAGATGTTTACTAAGATGGCGGCTGTCTCCATGACAACCACTCAAGTGGCCGGCGAGCGTGGGGCCCCACATGTCTACCCACCCCACGCCTGCGGCCTAGGCGTTCGCGCGCAAAGTTGTCTGGCTCCATGCCATACAATGAGATGATGCTATCAGCTCTAGCACTGTCCACAGACATGCCACCCCGGCCAGGGTAACATTTATGGACTGCTGATGACTGGGGCTCTCACATGAGCCCAAACACTAGATGTTTCGGTTGCTGGTACAAAACTTAAGTCCGCCCACTTAACAAGTGCACTTAACAAGTGTACTGGCTCCCACAGGCATAAGAGCACTATTGTAAGTGAGCTGGTGAACCACCTCCTCACACCAGGTATCAACCAGATAACTCAAGGACAGTATAACAAACAGACATAAACAAAAGTCGTATAATACACAAAATGGCAACATAAACATAGGTAAACAGCCAAAAACAGTCATAAAAGGAGAAGCACCAGAGCACTATAAACCAACAATAACAAGGAAAGAAACACATGAACAAACCACAAAAACAGTATAACATCACACACACAAACATAAGCTGTACAGTACACAAAATAAAAACATTAATAATGAATATCTTCTGCGGTTAACATTTTTTTTATATGCATGCAAACCATGCTACGGAAAAGATAATAAATAAAAGAAAACCTAGAACACAATCACAAAAAACAACATAAACCACCAAAATACAAGTTAACAGTTTGAAAAAAAAAAAATACATCAACGAACATCATAATATAGAAACAAACTAAAAAATAACCGTATCCAAGCAGCATATCAAAACAGATAAATAAAGCAATACAAAACAAGGACCACACACAGTTAATGATCATAATATTTATCCAGATACAGACGATGAAGGTACTTTTTCCTCTAGGCATCTCACCGAGCCCACTCCTCCGCAGACGAGGAAACGTGACCACGTGATCGCCGCAGGTGTTATATGAAGTCAGGTACATCCATCACGGCGCCCTCTAGCACGGGGATGAATATCATGGGGCGGAATTCACTGGGAGAGTCTGCACAGAGCTCTGCCGAGCAGGCGGTGGAATCACAAGGGGCTGGAGCACAGGAGACGGCCGTACAAAGGGCGGCAGCACAACGGGCAGAGTCGCTGGGGGACAAAGTCACAGAAGGCGATGTCTCAGGGGGCTGACAACAGAGGGGCTGTGTGACAAAGGGCGACTGAGCAAAAGTCAGCCGCGCAACGACTGGCGTCACTGAGGGCAGACACAGGGAGCGAACAAACATGGATGCCAGTGGCAAGAGGATCGCCGGAACTGCACCAGACTCACTGCACCTGTCCGATACTTCCACCGAACCACCACTCTCAAGCAAAGTGAGGGTCTTCCCGTCACATCAGCCCACAAAGTTACGATACATAGTCGTGGAACTGAATTTCACAACAGCTCGATGCCTGGGCACAAGTTAAACGCCGCACACAGACGCCACATTCACCCACAACATATCAATCATGACCACCTCAACTGCCGGGTAAGACGCTGGTTCAGTAAACTCCAGGCCAATGGTATCCCTCCGCTTCACATAGGGGACGGGGGAGGATGCCATCCTTCCAGCCGGCACGGCCCCAAGGCCCCGCTCACAAACACAAATTACCACTGGCCAGCAAACCAGGAGCTCACTGGCGACATGTCTGCCTTCCCCCCCAAGAGCCAGGCGAGGACTCCTCATCACTTGTGAGTCATGTGTAAACCATTTATCTTTCATAAACAGGGGGTTTGGCGAATGCATGGAATGGACTTTGGCCTTTGTTGATAACGACGGACAGCAGTGCAACATAGTGAAGGATTCCTTGCAAATTCATGCACCACGAGCATAAAAACCCTTTGACCCCAGGAATGCACACCAGGGCCAGGAGTCAACAAGCACATTCGTATCTACTTACAAACATGTTCAGCTTTTCTCAATCTTCGGCTGCTTTGCTAACACCTATTAAAATAGTTTAAAACATCTAAACTTGCTAATGAAATATTGTTTTAAACAGCCTCTTAGTGCTTCAGAGCTCAAACTGCTTACTAAATGTATATAAGGTGGCGAAAGATTGAGATGTACTTGGAAGTAGCAAAACTAGTGCTTGTGAGGCTGCTAGATTAACCATGGTCCTGGGGCCAGATTCACGAAGCAGTTACTCAAGTATTTACGAACGTGTACATCTTTCCTCAATCATTGACAGCTTTTGTTACATTTATTAAACAGTTTACAACAATGAAATCTTCCCAATCAACTGTTGGTTTTGATATAAACAGCCTCCTGTGTCTCGGAGCTCATTAACTGTTTAATAATAACGAAGCCGCGAAGATTTAGAAAAGATGTACAGGTTCAAAAGTGCGTGTGTAACTACTTCGTGAATCTGGTCCAAGATTAACAGTGCAAGCCGACCTGGATGGCTCTGAATAGAAATAATTATCTATTCAGCGAGTGAAAGCAATGAAACCAATATCTAGTCTTAATTTACATCACTAAGGTTTAAATCATTTTATGAAATAAAATGAAGCATCTAGTGTCAGTACAATGTTAAGCGCTGAAGTGAGTTTTTCTTTTTATTTGGTAAACACAAATACAACGAACAGAAAAAATCAACATCATCACATTTACAAGGCAAGAAACACATGAACAAACTTTAGAACGGGGAAAACACACAAACATAAGTCATACAATACACAAAATAGTAACATAAACATAGGTAACAATGAAATACAATCAGAAAAGGAATAGCACTAGAGCACTATAACCCAACAATAACCAGGCAAGAAACACATGAAAAAAATAACCGGTATCTCACAGGACATCAGAACAAATAAATAAAGCAACACAAAACAAGAACCACACACACACAGTTAATCATCATCATATTTATCCGGATATTGACGACGAGGGTACTTCTTTCTGTAGGTATCCCACTGAGCCCACAACTCTGCAGACGCGTTAATGTGACTACCTGATCTTATTTTCGTGGTCGATGCATGAAGTCAGGAACATCTATCTCGGCGCCCTCCACCTCGGGGGCGGAAGTCAATGGAAGAGGCCGTACAGAGCTCGAAGGCGCAGACGGTGGAACCAAATGGGATTGGAGCATAGAAGCCGGCAGGACAGAGGGCGAGAACATAGTGGGCAAAGTCGCAGGGGACACAATCACAGAGGACGATGGTGCGGGGACCGACACCACAGGGGGCGGAGTAACAGCGGTCGGCATCACCAAGGGCAGATGCGCGGAGGGCTTAGACATGGACGACATAGGCACGGTAGCCACCGGAACAGAAAGGGTCTTACCCGCCAAACACACACCGAAACTACGACGTTGGTACAACGTTCGAACAACTTTCAACACCTCCTAACCAGTTATAACAACCAATATAACAAGTTGTAACAACGTTCTAATACGTTATAAACACGTTAAGCCAAGTTGTAACAACTTTATTACAAGTTGTAACAAGCGGAAAATAGAGACAGTTACGGTTTGTGTTTCCAGGGTAAGGACCAGCACCAAGTGCCCACCCTCTCCCGCAACCTCGGCCGGTGCCACAACCTCCCAACCCGGGGAACCAGCATCCTGGGATGCAGACGCAGCTCGAGAAGACACAGGACCAGGTGACAGTCCCACCATAGGACCCATCACCGCTGCGACGAACCTCCGGAGTCCTCAAAAACCCTGGCGTCGTTCCAGGCCGCACCATTAGGCGAAGACAAACTCAAAGCTCGCCGCGATCGCTTGGAAACGGGTCACAGGTCATCAGAACAATCACCCGTCAGGAGGCATCGCAGCAGAACCTCCGATCGGCCACACAGTGTACGATCACTCAACATCGCAGCCTCAACAACCCGGGGAACAGAACCACACACAGCAAGAGACGTGCACGTGCTCGTGCACGTCCACATAGGCCGGGATGCAGCCTCGACGTCTGGGGGCACGAGACCATTCACCACAGGAGACAAAACTGGGGACTCGACTGGAGACGGGGCTGGCTGAGGTGCGGGAGCCGGGGAATGCATTAACTACCACCCCGACACCCCCACCGCAAGCCACATCGTGGCTGGCATCAGAGACCGGCAACGGGGCACCAGACGACTGGGAAGTATCACTCATCACAGCAGCACCTTCCGACAGGTCCGGGACTGCCAACGGAGGAAAGTCATCCTCCCTGAAGTGGTTTACAGGCCCGACTAGGCTCGCATCACAACCCGCAGCCTGATGGCCCGAGAGTCAAAACAAAGTCAAACAAGTCAAAACAAAGTGAAAACAAAGGGAAACAATTCCGGGGCTGACCTCCCATAGAATAAGTGTAGCATGAATCCCAGAAGCAGGAGAGAATGGATGGGGTCGTTCAAGCGCCATAGTGCGGATCCCATTCGGGATACCCTTCCACCGCTAGGAGGAGACTGCATTCATCCGGACACTCAAGACTCGCCCTTACCAGGTAAAGTGATGCTGGAGAAGGGAGTCAGGGAACTGAAAGGGAGCACCATGAACTGCCACATAGGTAGTCTCACTGCACCTGTCCGACACATCCACCGAACCTCCACCCTCAGGCAGAGTAAACGTCTTCCCGTCATAGCGGTCCACAAAGTCACGATACACAGGCGAGTAACAGAATTTCACCACAGCTCGATGTCCGGATACATGTTGAACGCCGCACAAAGACGCCACATCCACCCGAAACATATCAATCATGACCACTTCAACTGCCGGGTAAGACGCTGGGCCTGTAAATTTTAGGTCAATGGTATGCCTCGGCTTAACAGGGGGAGGGAGGCCGCCATCCCTCCAACCGGCACGGCCCCAAGGGTCCACTCACAAACACGAACTACCACTGGCCAGCAAACCAGGAGCTCACAGGCGACACGTCCTCCTCCGCCCAGAGCCAGGCGAGCTCTCCCTTTACTCTGATGTGAGTTGATGAGTAACATGTTAATTTAATTAAATTTATTCTTAGAGTATTAGAACGCCAATAGTACACAGGAAAAGTCTCATACAAAAAGCTATTGTCAAACTGGTTTTGCACTTCTTTTGATAATTTACTTTCATATAAACAAGTGTAATTCTATCAAAGGACTGGCAATCTGGCTCAGCCATTCGGCCAATTATCGAATTTCGCAGCGGTCCACACCAGGGTAGTCACGTGCCACTACTGAGTGGAGCGATGTAGTCACAGATGGGGCTCCGCCGCTCCTGGGCGAAGCTGAGGACTGGCAGGCAAGCCGGAAGGGGCACTGGACACCTGTGCCAGATGTTGTCCCTAGACACCTGCACCAGATATTGTCCCTGGACACCTGCACCAGATGTTGTCCCTGGACACCTGCACCAGATGTTGTCCCTGGACACCTGCACCAGATGTTGTCTTTGGACACCTGCACCAGATGTTGTCCCTGGACACCTGCACCAGATGTTGTCTCTGGACACCTGCACCAGATGTTGTCCCTGGACACCTGAGCCAGATGTTGTCCCTGGACACCTGCGCCAAATGTTGTCCCTGGACACCTGCACCAGATGTTGTCCCTGGACACCTGCACCAGATGTTGTCCCTGGACACCTGCACCAGATGTTGTCCCTGGACACCTGCACCAGATATTGTCCCTGGACACCTGCACCAGATGTTGTCCCTGGACACCTGCACCAGATGTTGTCTCTGGACACCTGCACCAGATGTTGTCCCTGGACACCTGCACCAGATGTTGTCCCTGGACACCTGCGCCAGATGTCGTCCCTGTACACCTGCGCCAGATGTCGTCCCTGTACACCTGCGCCAGATGTTGTCCCTGGACACCTGCACCAGATGTTGTCCCTGGACACCTGCACCAGATGTTGTCCCTGGACAACTGTGCCAGATGTTGTCCCTGGACACCTGCGCCAGATGTTGTCCCTGGACACCTGCGCCAGATGTTGTCCCTGGACACCTGCGCCAGATGTTGTCCCTGGACACCTGCACCAGATGTTGTCCCTGGACACCTGCACCAGATGTTGTCCCTGGACACCTGCACCAGATGTTGTCCCTGGACACCTGCACCAGATGTTGTCCCTGGACACCTGCACCAGATGTTGTCCCTGGACACCTGTGCGAGATGTTGTCCCTGGACACCTGCGCCAGATGTTGTCCCTGGACACCTGCACCAGATGTTGTGCCTGGACACCTGTGCGAGATGTTGTCCCTGGACACCTGTGCCAGATGTTGTCCCTGGATACCTGCACCAGATGTTGTCCCTGGACAACTGTGCCAGATGTTGTCCCTGGACACCTGCGCCAGATGTTGTCCCTGGACACCTGCGCCAGATGTTGTCCCTGGACACCTGCGCCAGATGTTGTCCCTGGACACCTGCACCAGATGTTGTCCCTGGACACCTGCACCAGATGTTGTCCCTGGACACCTGCGCCAGATGTTGTCCCTGGACACCTGCACCAGATGTTGTCCCTGGACACCTGTGCGAGATGTTGTCCCTGGACACCTGCGCCAGATGTTGTCCCTGGACACCTGCACCAGATGTTGTGCCTGGACACCTGTGCGAGATGTTGTCCCTGGACACCTGTGCCAGATGTGGTCCCTGGACACCTGCGCCAGATGTTGTCACTGGACACCTGTGCCAGATGTTGTCCCTGGACACCTGTGCCAGATGTTGTCCCTGGACACCTGTGCGAGATGTTGTCCCTGGACACCTGCGCCAGATGTTGTCCCTGGACACCTGCACCAGATGTTGTGCCTGGACACCTGTGCGAGATGTTGTCCCTGGACACCTGCGCCAGATGTTGTCCCTGGACACCTGCGCCAGATGTTGTCCCTGGACACTTGCGTCAGATGTTGTCCCTGGACACCTGTGCCAGATGTTGTCCCTGGACACCTGTGCCAGATGTTGTCCCTGGACACCTGCACCAGATGTTGTCCCTGGACAACTGTGCCAGATGTTGTCCCTGGACACCTGCACCAGATGTTGTCCCTGGACACCTGCACCAGATGTTGTCCCTGGACACCTGTGCCAGATGTTGTCCCTGGACACCTGTGCCAGATGTTTTCCCTGGACACCTGTGCCAGATGTTGTCCCTGGACACCTGCACCAGATGTTATCCCTGGACAGGTAGCCAGTCTGCAAGATTAAGAATATATGTAAGAGATTACATTTGTCTCAAGGGTTGTGTCCCATGAATAATTAGCAAGCAATTATGGCCAGCTATGCTCGGCCACGGTGGAAGCCAGAAGGCATGTTTAAAGACCAGCACTATGAACAAATTCATGCTATCATTAAATCATGTTATCAAGTTATGAATAATAAGAAGCTTGGCTCTGGAGGTAAGACATGTCCAGATCTTCTGAGATGGTGGAGGAGAGAGTTAAGTGTTCTGACTGAGATGCTTGGCCTCTGAGCATTTGTGACCGATCAGCCAGCAAGGTCGATCATGTCTGCCAGAAAGAACAAGTGTGAAGGTAAATCTGGCATATTAAAGCTTATGATACCTCTAGACAAGGAGCATTGAAATGGATAACGAATATTGGAGTGGTCAAAGTCAAGGCCGATGGTTTCATGACCTGAAGGTATTACGACCAAACAGCTGGTATACAAAAAGTTAAGCCACCAGGAGAAGAATTAAGTTATTTACCACAAGATCAGAAATTCCTTAAATAAGTGATTCCACGCATTTACCGCGTGAAGCTAATCCAAAGTATTTAAAATTTCCCAAGTTAAAAGAATTAAAAATATAACATTTTATAAACACTTCTATATTCGATTAAATTTGTTAAAATATAGTCAAAACTAGCTACACTATAACCATCACACATCGGACGAATTATATAAACAAAATATGGATGTTCATTCATAGTTATCAGCAAGCAACCCGTCCCCAGACTAAATCCATTCCATCCAGCGGTCGACCCCAAGGACGTATTCATAAATTTTAGCATGCTGTTCATTCAAAACGGGAATTTTCTCAAATATAAATTAATATTATAAGATATTAGTATATCGTGCAGTATATAGGCATAGGTTAGATTAGGTTAGGTATTTAGGTTCTATTGGCGATTATTTGCATTTGTTGTACGTGGGTGAAGCATTTATACCTTTGTGGTTCGAACGAAATTCGTCAGAGAAGCAATTATTCCGGAAGTGTTCGAACGTCATTAGTTATGAGTCGTTTGTAAACAGTTTTTCATCCTTAAACAGTATGAGGTTTGGCGGCTGCATGGAGTCAATTTTGGGTCTTTGTTTGGAGGACGGGCTGTCCGGAAACAAGTGCTTCACTGACGATTTTTGTTCGAGCCACAATACTGTAAATGCTTCACCCACGTACTACAAATACAAATAATCGCCAATAGAATCTAAAAAGTAACCCAACCTAACCTATGCCTATATATTTGCACAATATGCTAATATATTATAATATTAATTTATATTTGAGAAAATTCCCGTTTTGAATGAACAGCATATTAAAATTTAAGAATGCGTCTGTGGGGTCGACCGCTGGATGGAATAGACTTGAGTCGAGGACGGGTTGATCGTTTTACTTATTACATGTGAATGGTTCGGAGGTCGCCTCGAGGCATCACAAGGTTACTTGGAGGGAGTGTCAGGCAAAAGCTGGCAGACGACCTGGTTGAGGATCCCTGATCACACCCGGCTTGTGACCAGCAGTTTATGGTCGGCGTCTGTTAGTCAGCACCTTTGGTCATCAGTAGCACAATGGAAGAGGAACACGAAAGTTTGTTTATTGTGTATTTTATTTTCTATAATGGTTACACCTTTGTGAAAACTTGGTGAATTCTATTAGATTTTTGTGTTGGGTTCTATTTTTAGATATCCCTAAGGCTACGTGTCCTCATTAGAGTATTCATCGCTAATCATAAATAGTTATTTTAATTTTCGCGTTTAGTACTCTAGCAAGTAGTTATAAACGTTTTAAAGTGTAACGTAACTAGCGGCCAGTTGTCCTAACGTGTTAAATCCTGAACTGCTGATAACATACTTTTGTCTGCTAATAACTTTCAACAAATGCTTTATAAACGTTGTAATATATATTCCAGTGGAGTCCCGCAGGACGGAGGCCAGTCGTGTAGCGCAATGCAGGGAGGAATACACTAAGTGTAAGTATACTTCATTTAGAATTTTTTCTATTCTTTTTTTAAAGTTTGAAATCTTTAAAAGTGATCCTCCCCGTGACTATTCTTCCAGCCAAGCATGGTAAGCGTCTTCCTTCCCGAGGAAAGTCTACCAGTCTGCTCGGCAAGCCTCTACCCGAGACTGAAAACCCGACTGCTGCTTATGTTCCTGCTTCTGATATATATTCCGGCGTGTCTGCTGCTGCTAGTCGTGCTTTTGACAACGCTGAAGCATATGTTCCCTTCTGTCTTGTCTACGCTTCTGGTTCCCGTGCCGCTGCTGCCGCTGCCGGCGAAGTCGTCCCCCCAGACACAACTTGCCCAAACTGCAAGGTAAACCTTCTGCTTGACCTTTTTCGTGGCATACTTTTAAAGTGAAAATAGCAAGACATTATTTCCCAGATATTAAGCTGCTAAGCATCTCTAGTTTATCCCGTAAGTGTCTTCAATAAAGCTTTACTATCCCTTCATCCTCTTCCAGGAGGGTGAGGTGACTCGCAGGTTCGACATGTGTGGCCTGTTGTCCATGTTCTGTAAGCCGGAGACGAGGTGCCGGGTGTGTGGGTTCGTGGCACACAAGGAGTGAGCCCCTCGTCACAGCCCTGGGGGAGGTGTAAACCCTTAGAGACCTTCGGGGAGAGAAAAAAGAAAATTGTATAATTTTTAATGGTTCTTGGAAACTCCTCAAATTTTATATTTTTTAATTTGTGATGAAGATAACGGCAGTTGCCGGCATGTTTTAATATTATTGTTGTAATTTTTAGATTGACTTTCTGTATGTGGCTTTATTAAGCCTGTAGAATAAAATACTAGTTTCCTAAATGAACTATTAAATTTTACTACAAACTTCGCACTTTTATTAACCTCACTGATTCGGCGCTACTTCACCACGTGACTGTCTCAAAGGCGTCATAACCACTAGAGTAATAGTTACTTAATTAAATCAACTTCAGACAGTAAAGACCATGAAATGGCCGTTCTGAAAGCAAAAGATGAGAGAAAGTGATGTTCCCAACCGTAAGACCACGGTATGGGACAGTGTGGTCTTAAGTGACCTAAATCTTAAATTGTTCCCACTTGGACACGTTCTCCCTCCGCCCTCCATCTGGTCAAGGAGCCTCCCCAGGGGCTCCTCACCCTCGGTGTAGTCCACACTTCATTAAGTGGGTTAATGTGGAAGTTCTACAGGCTCCACTGTACGTAGTGGGCGCACTATGGAAAAAGTTAGATTCAATTTAATCTATGATTGTGGCAGTGGGTGATCTGGCTGAACCTTTCCAGATCTGAAACTAGCAGGCAATGAATGGGGGGGGGGGGTTGTTATAGGTTTGTGAATCATTCTAATGCTTCAGTAGTTGCAGGTGTATATCAAATGTTACCATTAAGTTGACAGCCTTCCTGTGCCTCTGGTAGTAGGGGGATGGTTGCGGGACAGTTGCCACCCCTGTCTGTATTCTCCTAGTTTGTGGGGGTTGAGCTCTGCTCTTTCGGCCTGCTTTTTTTTTTTTTTTTTTTTTTTTTTTTTTCAAATTAATCTCTTGCATATATGCCCGCATACATAAAGGGAAGCAGCCCATAGCAGCTGTCTTGCTCCCAGGTACCTACTTACTGCTAGGTAACAGGAGCATCAGGGTGAAGGTAACTTTTTTTTTTTTTGCCCATTTGTTTTTCCGGCGGTGCGGTGCCAGAGACCGAACCCCTGTCCCTTGCTCCACGAGCCTAGAGCACTGTCTATTCGGCCATCGCAGAGAGTCTGTCTGTAAACATCGCTAATGCGCACTTTGAGGGGGGGGGGGGTGGACATTTCTTGTTGCTTGTGGAGAGTCTGGTTTCTGTGCACCCCCCTCCCCCCTCCTGGCTTGTATAGTTTACCATGCTGGTCGAGAGACGTTGTCACTGTAATGTCTACTTTCCTGTGTTCCTTCCAGTATTTTTCAAGAGTTTCGTCCATCTATATGGGTAAACTATTTTGTTCTCGGTCACACTACTGCAGTTTGACTTTATACGTACTCGCCTCGCTCGGTTAAAAATCAAAAGCTTGCGGACCCCTTACGTTGGTGAATTCGTGAGACTTGTGCATTTATGCCACAATGGCAATGTTGCTTCATAACGTTGAACAGAACTTAATTGTCACGAAGGAAACGCTTATCCTGAAGTCCCATATTCATTCGGTTAACAAAGGTGACCCAATCATAAAACACCCTCCCCCCCCCCCCCTTCATTGTTTTGAATGCTTAAGTAATACTCTGGTGCCCTTGACCGTTCTTGGTGTGGGACGAGTGAATACATTTCTAACATGAACTTTAAAGTTTGACATGGTGCATAGACTTGCAGAAAAGTCTTCTTTTAACAGTTGTGAAAACTCCGCTCAAAGGTAAATTAGTCCCTAGACCATCACTTGGCTTCTTAGAGGTATTTCAATCTCTTATCCTTTTCATACAATATTCTGTCAAAGCTGCTGTTGACTGCATTCTATAATATACTATGAGGGGTGCCATAGTGGC
This sequence comes from Procambarus clarkii, assembly GCF_040958095.1. Lineage (NCBI taxonomy): Eukaryota > Metazoa > Arthropoda > Malacostraca > Decapoda > Cambaridae > Procambarus > Procambarus clarkii. The sequence goes on along the minus strand of NC_091150.1, from coordinate 61,655,245 downwards.
CTTCCCTCTTCTCCCCCCACCCCCTTTCCCCCTTTTATAAAATATTAAAAATCGATGAAATTTCAGCATGCAAAATTTAAAAAATTATTCTTGGCAATCCCGATTTTCCATTTGACCAAATTTAATGAGAATCGGTTAAGGTGTCTATTAAATATTTATTTAATCATATAACTGAGCTTCGTCTGGGTACCCTATGTCCGTCCTGTACCCCAGACCAGTTACCTGATAAATTTGGGCGACACTAGTCCCAAATGCGTGGCTTTCAATTTTGACCCCACTTCCCATCCGGCCCGTTGGCGCTGTGAGGGGGGCTTAGTGGACGGCTGCTGGAGTGTGATGCTCCGTGGGACAGTCCTCTGTCCTTTTGTGGCCTTGCACTCCTGCTGCTGTCTTCTCTAATTATGCTGGATTACTTTTCCTTTTCCTTTTGTTTCGTTTTTTCATCCCCCTCTTCTATCTGCTTGTCTTTTCCTGCCGACATTTTGCTTGTTTTGGTTATTCCTTTGGACTTCTATTTTGGCGCCCGGGTGCTTGAAGAGGCATACTCTTGCACCTGTAGAACTGTAGTACCTGACTTCTTGAGCGAGGGGAACCTTTTATTGTCAATCCCCCTTTCGTCGCTAAACCCGATCTCGACGGACTGACGGTTCTTAAGGTGGCGTTTGTGGGGCGTATACTCATGACGCACCCCTAGGGAGCCCCGGCATGATCGGCAATAGCTTCCTGTTTGGTGTTTTGCCTCTAATTGTGGCTCCATGGTGGGTATGGGGGCACATTCGTTGATGAATTTCTTTCTCCATCTATATGTCGTTGAATGTTTCTGTTGTACCCTCTCAGGCTCGTGGGGTGGGCGACCAAGCCCCCGAGTCGGCCTGTATTGGAAGACCGGGCTCTGTAGCCCCCGCTGCATTGGGCCCCGACCTTGCTCCTCCTTTGACCGTCCTGAATTCTTCCCCCAGCTCCCCTCCCTCCTCTGTGGTTGGGTCGAGCCTCAAGCCCGCAGTGGTGATTACTTCGTCCCCTGGTGCAGCTAAGTCTCTCGTTGTGACTACTGCGCCTTTTGACCCCTCTCTCTGGGGGTTCTCAACGCCGTCAGCGCCACGGCCACACTCGCTCGTTTCCTTCCCTGTACTGATGCGTATCAGGCCTTATTTGGTCCTGCTTCGTGGGCCAAATACTTTGATCTCCTCCCTCTTGATTCTGCGCCTCCTGACAATTTCTCCCTCCATCGGCATCTTGTTGATTCCGTGGATGCCTCTGTTACTTTCAACCCCCACCCGTCTCGGTACATGTGTTGGTGCTGCTCCATCTGAGGACGCAGCCACCCGCTTGGCCACCTATCCAGCCTTGGCGAGATCCCTGTTCGGGTCTCCAAGAACGCTCAGTTGAATGCCAGTGTTGGCACTATTCTCCTCCCGCCCCATGTTGCAACCAGTGTTTGGAAACTGCAGGACTGCCACGATGACATTCGGCATATCCTTGATGCCCAAGGCCATTTTGTCCTTTTACTCGTCCCCCTCGTGGTCGTCGCCGTAAACCCCTTCGAGTTGTGAAGATCACCTTTGATGGTAGGACCCTTCCATCCTCTGTCATTCTTGCTGGTGCCAGATGCTCTGTCCAGGAGTATATTCCTTCTCCTCGGCTATGTAACAGGTGCTGGAGGTTTGGGCATGGTGCCCTCCGCTGTTCTGGTACTGTCTCTCTCTGTCCTTTGTGTGGAGGGTGAAGGTCACTCTAAGTCGGAGTGCACTTCTCCCCAAGCTCGTTGCCTAAACTGCGGTGAGGCCCCTCCTACCTTCTCCCGAGCCTGTATCCATTACAAGCTTGAGGCAGCCATCCTCAACTTGAAGCACCGGGAGCGTTTATCTTTTCCCGAGGCAAGGCGCCAGGTTCGCAGGCTCCCACCTTATGCTAACGTCTTTTATACTCGCGTGTTGCGATCTTCCTCTCCTCGTCTTCCCACCTTCCTCAGACTCGCAACCATTTCTGGGCCTTGGACCCTGATACGCCCACTGCCCCCTCCTCTGTTCCTTTGAGTTCTGTCCCGAAGGGTCCCCCTCTTGGTCCTCTGTCTGGGGTTCCCCTTCTTTCTACCCGGTCTGTCGTGTCTCAGGTGTCTTCTTCCTCGTCTCCCTCCGTTCCTCCTTCCCGTCCTTCCCCTCCGTCTCTTGACTCTCCCCACCGCCTGTCGGTGCGGGCTGGTGTCCATCGCTCTCCTAACGGCCGTCGTGTGTGCTCTCGTTCAGCTTCTGTTGAGACGCTGGAATCCGTTGCCCGGTATGTAGTTGCTGGGACACCTGTCTCTTTACGTCAGAAGCGTAAGCCTGGCTCCTCTCCTTCCTCCTCCCCGGCGGGTAAGAAGGCTTCGCTTTCTTCCTCGGCCCCTACTACTGGCTCTATTGCTCCTTCCCCTCCCATTTCAGTTGTTGCTCCCCCTGTTCCTGCTATGGAGGTTTCTTTGGCCCCTGCATCCCTCTGGGTTGCTGCTCTTGCTGAGGTGCGCTCCCCTCTTTCTACTTCCCCTCTTCCTGCTGCTGTCTTTGACTGCTCTCCTCTCCGTTGTCTCCTCCTCTTCCTCCTCCTCCGGACCCCCCCCCCCGCCCACCTCTGGTATTCCTTTCTCTCCCCCCCCCCCCTGTCAGCTGTTCCTGGGGCTCCTAATTCTTCTGCTCTCTTGATTCGCACTGATGTTCCCTTCGTCCCGTTACTTTTTCCTCTGCCTCTCCATTGTTCTGCTGCTCGTATCTTTGTGGGGAAATGGTATGCAGTTTGTTCCATTAATCTCCCCCCGAGTGTCCCGCTTTCTCTTCCTAATCTGAAACACCACCTGGACTCCTTGCCGGAGCCTGTGCTCCTGCTGGGTGATTTCAATTGTCATTCTCTTTGGGGTGATGTTCTGACGAATACCCGAGGTCGCCTTCTTGAGCCGTTTATCCTCTCTTCTTCCCTGTCTCTTCTGAATTCTGGTGAGCCCACTCACTTGGATTCTCGGACTCGCACCCTTTCCTGTCTTGATCTTTCTCTCTGCTCTTCTTCTCTTTACTTAGATTTTACGTGGCAGGTTCTTGATGACCTCCATGGCAGTGACCATTTCCCGATCATTGTTTCCTTTTTCTCTTTTCGCCCTTACCTCTCCTTCCCTAGGTGGCAGTTTGCTAAGGCGGACTGGAACCTATTAACCCTCAGTGCTGCTCTCTCTGACCTCTCCCTTCTGCCTCTCCTCCTCCTTTTTCATGACACTGTCTTCAACGCTGCCATCCACTCTATTCCTCGCTCTTCCTCTTGGGGTCCGCGGAAGTGCGTTCCCTGGTGGAATGCGGATTGTGCTCAGGCAGTCCGCTGTAACTGTGCAGCCTGGAAGAGGCACCGCCGTCGGCAGACGGCCGATTCTTTTCTTTTCTTTCGGAAAGCAAGTGCGGTGGTCCGTAGGGCCATCCGTATGGCTAAGCGTGAATGTTGGGCATCTTATGTCTCGACAATTACGTCCGAAACTCCTCTGCCACAGATCTGGAAGCGTATCCTCTGCGGTTCTATGGCGGCAGGCTCCGATGGTATTCATTATGAGATGCTTCGCCATCTCCCTCCGTGCACGTCTCAGTATTTACTGAGTCTGTATAATCGGATCTGGGAGTCGTCGTCAGTCCGTGAGGACTGGCTCGATGCTGTTGTCCTCCCTGTTCGCAAACCGGGGTCTCTGGGTACTTCTCCTAAGGACTTTCGCCCTATTGCCCTCACAAGTTGTATCTGCAAACTCTTTGAACGTATGGTTAACGTTCGTCTGATGTGGTTCCTGGAACACCATCACCTCTTCTCCCCTTCTCAATTTGGTTTCCGCAAGTGCTGCAGCACGACAGATGTCCTGGTGAACTTGGAGGTCTATATTCGTACTGCTTTTGCTGCGAAGACCTCCGTTGTTGCCGTCCTTTTTGACCTGGAAAAGGCTTACGACACCACTTGGTGATATCATATTCTATCTCAACTTCATTCTTTTGGCCTTCGTGGTCATCTCCCTCTCTTTCTCCGCAGCTTCCTCTCTCGTCGTTCCTTTCGGGTGTGCCTTGGTACCGCTCTCTCTGCCTCTTTTCAGCAATACGAAGGTGTGCCCCAGGGTAGTGTTCGGAGCACTACTCTTTTTTTTTCTGGTTGCCCTCAATGGTCTTCTTTCCTATCTTCCTTCAGGTGTCTTCTCCACTCTCTATGTCGATGATCTTACCCTTTGCTGTCAGGGTGATGATTCGCCTCTCCTTCAGCGCCGGCTTCAACTTGCAATTGATGCCGTGTCGTCTTGGGCCACCGATCATGGCTTCAAGTTCTCTACTTCTAAGACTTGTGCCATGCCTTTACGCGGAAACGGGTCGTTCTTCGTCCCTCTTTGTCACTTTATGGTCATCCCCTTGAGTACAAAGATTTCGCGAAGCTTTTGGGGTTATTCCTTGGCACTCGTTTGTCTTGGTCTCCCCATATCTCTTACCTCCGTGTTCAGTGCTCTAAGGCCCTTACCCTCCTTCGGGTATTGTCCCATACTTCTTGGGGGCAGATAGGCGCACTCTCCTTGCTTTACATTCCTCTCTCGTCCTGTCTAAGCTCGATTATGGTTGCCCTGCTTACTCGTCTGCTTCTCCTTCTACTCTTCGCCGTCTTCATGAGGAGCACCATACTGGGTTGCGCCTCAGTTCTGGTGTCTTTCGTTCGACTCCCGTCCTTAGCTTGTATGTTAACACTGGCTTCCTCTCTCTCCAGGACCGCTGTGATCGCTACTGTCTTCGCTATCTTGCGCGGTCGTTTGCAACATCCTTCCTCTCGCCTCTGTCGTGCTTTAACTTTTACCCCTCCTGCGGTTCCTGTTCCTCTTCACCACCTCCCTCTTTCTGTCCGGTTATCTCGCCTACAGGATTCTATTTCCGTTCGTATTTCTAATGTTTCTCCTCGTGTTGTTCCTTCTTTGCCCCCGTGGAGAGTCCCTCTTCCGCGGTTTTGTACATCCTTGACCCACATCACTGAAGCTTTTACCCCTCCTACGGTTCTAAAACACCTTTTTCTTGAGCACTTTTCTTCTCACTCCCGCTCCGTTTCTGTCTTCACCGATGGGTCTAAGTCTGTGGACGGTGTTGGCTACTCTGTTGTTTTTCCTGATCGCACTTATATGTGTCGCTTACCTCCGGAGACTAGCATCTTTACAGCGGAGCTTTATGCTATTCCCTATGCTCTTCGTCTCCTGCTTTCTCGTTGTCAGTCTTCCTTTGTAGTTGTTGTTGACTCTCGTAGTGCCTTCATGGCTCTCGGGTCCTTTAATCCGGTTCATCCAGTGGTTGTTGAGATCCAGCGTTGGTTGTTTCTTGTTCACAGTAAATTTAAGTCTGTTGAGTTTTGGTGGGTTCCCAGCCATATTGGTGTGTCTTTAAATGAGCGTACGGACGCTGCCGCCAAGGAAGCTGTCCGCTCTTGTCCCATCTCTCGTAAAGGTATTCCATATTCTGACTTTTACCCAGTGATCCATTCCTCCGTTCTTACCCATTGGCAGGCTTCTTGGTCATCTGTTACTGGTATCTAACTACGTACTCTTAAGTGTTGTGTTTCCTCGTGGCCGTCCTCCTACCACTGTAACCGGCGATGGGAAACAGCTCTGGCGAGGTTACGTATTGGTCATACTCGCTTAACCCATGGTCACTTGATGGAGCGCCACCCTTCTCCTTATTGTCCTAGTTGCATTGTCCCTCTTACGGTCGTGCATGTGCTTCTTGAATGTCCTGACTTCCAGGACGAGCGTGTGTCTTGCTTTCCGACCGCCCCTTGCGGTCACCTGTCCCTCAATAGAATTCTTGGTGACTCGGATACTTTTTGATATCGTTCGCCTTATGCGTTTTTGTTCTCGTATTGGCATCCTTGGTGATATTTAGCGCCCTCTGATTACTCCGCACATTTGATGGTGCTATATAGCCTTCCCGGTTTGGTGCCTTCTTTTGATAATTACTTACTTCACTGATGGGTCTAGGTCTTCGAACGGTGTGGGCTACTCTTTTGTTTTTCCTGACCGCACTCATATGTGAGCCTCCATTCGGAGGCTAGTGTCTTCACAGAAGAAATTTATGCTATTCTCTATGCTCTTCGTCTCTTATTTTCTCGTTGTCGATCCTCCTTTGTGGTTGTAATTGACTCTCCTAGTGCCCTCATGGCTCTAGGGTCCTTTAATCCTGTCCATCTGGTGGTCATCGAGATTCAACATTTGCTGTTCCTTATCTCTAGTAAATTTAAATCAGGAGAGTTTTGCTGGGTTCCCAGCCATATTGGTGTTTCATTAAATGAGCGTGCTGATGCTGCCGCTAGAGAAGCTATCCGTTCTTGTCCCATCTCCTGTAAAGGTATTCCTTATTCCAATTTTTATCCAGTTATTCATTCCTCCATCCTTGCCCATTGGCGGGGTTGTTGGTCTTCTGTAGTTTGTAACAAGCTGCGTACTCTCAAACATAGTGTGTCCCCGTGGCCTTCCTCCTGTCACTGTAACCGGCGGTGGGAAACGGCTCTATCAAGTTTGCGGATTGGCCATACTCGCTTAACTCACGGTCACTTAATGGAGCGCCGCCCTGCTCCTTATTGTCCAAATTGCATTGTCCCTCTTACAGTCATGCATATCCTCTTTGAATGTCCTAACTTCCAGGACGATCGTGTGTCTTGCTTACCGACTGTCCCTTGCAGTCACTTGTCCCTCGATAGAATTCTTGGTGAATCGGATACTTTTGATATTGTTCGGCTTATGCGATTTTGTTCTCATATTGGCATTCTTTGGGTGATATTTAGCGCCCTCTGATTATTTCACACTTTGATGGTGCTACATAGCCTTCCCGGTTTGGTGCCTTCTTTTGATAATTACTTACTGACTTACTTTCTTATTTCCAGTAACTTTAAGTCAGTTGAGTTTTGCTGGGTACCCAGCCATATTGGTGTCTCTTAAAATGAGCGTGCGGATGCTGCCACTAGGGAAGCTGTCCGCTCTTGTCCCCATCTCCCGTAAAGGTATTCCTTATTCGGACTTTCATCCAGTTATTCATTCCTCCATCCTTACACGTTGGTTTGATTGCTGGTTTTCTGTTACTGGTAACAAACTGCGTACTCTTAAGAGTAGTGCGTCCTCATGGCCGTCCTCCTACCACCGTAACCGGCGATGGGAAATGGATCTGGCAAGGTTGCATTGGCCATACACGCTTAACTCACGGTCACTTAATGGAGCGCCGCCCTGCTCCTTATTATCCAAATAGCATTGTCCCTCTTACAGTCATGCATATCCTTTTTGAATGTCCTAACTTCCAGGACGAGCGTATGTCTTGCTTTCTGACCATCCCTCGTGGTCGCTTGTCCCTTGATAGAATTCTTGGTGAATCAGATACTTTTGATATCGTTCGTCTTATGCGTTTCTGTTTTCGTATTGGCATCCTTGGTGATATTTAGCGCCCTCTGATTATTCTGCACATTTGATGGTGCTACATAGCGTTCCCGGTTTGGTGCCTTCTTTTGATAATTACTTACCCCATTCTCTGATAAAGGCCATAGCTTGAGAGACCTTTCAAACTGAGGAAGAACAGCCTGTTTTATGTGAGTACGCCCAAACTATTGACAGCAGAAAATTTAATTTTTCCTGAGGATAGGGAATAATGGCGCATATAACTATAAGAACAAAAATATTTTGAAAAATATTTAGCTGTGTAGCTGGTCTGCTGAACTAAAAAGCTTAATGGGAGTTTGAACGTGACCACTGGCTGGTGGCTGGCCGCTCTGGGTGTACACTGGAGTGGCTTACCCCTCTGGGTGTACACTGGGGTGGCTGGCCCCTCTGGGTGTACACTGGGGTGGCTGGCCCCTCTGGGTGTACACTGGGGTGGCTGGCCCCACTGGGTGTACACTGGGGTGGCTTGCCTCTCTAGGTGTACACTGGGGTGGCTTGCCTCTCTAGGTGTATACTGGTGTGGCTTGCCCCTCTAGGTGTACACTGGAGTGGATTGTCCCTCTAGGTGTACACTGGGGTGGCTTGCCCCTCTAGATGTACACAGGGGTGGCTGGCCCCTCTAGGTGTACACTGGGGTGGCTTGCCTCTCTAGGAGTACACTGGGGTGGCTTGCCTCTCTAGGTGTACACTGGGGTGGCTTGCCTCTCTAGATGTACAGTGGGGTGGCTTGCCCCTCTAGATGTACACTGGGGTGTCTTGCCTTTCTAGGTGTACACTGGGGTAGCATGCCCCTCTTGATGTACACTGGGGTGGCTGGCCCCTCTAGGTGTACACTGGGGTGGCTTGCCTCTCTAGGTGTATACTGGGGTGACTTGCCTCTCTCGGTGTACACTGGGGTGGCTTACCCCTCTAGGTGTACACTGGAGTGGTTTTCCCTTCTGGGTGTACACTGGGCATGGCTTGCCCCTCTGGGTGTACACTGGGGTGGCTGGTCCCTTTGGGTGTACACTGTACACTTCCACTACCCTGATATCTTTAGGTTCTTCCGGGCTTCACTACCAGGATCCTCTGCAGCTCCTCCAGGCTGCTATCATGAAGTTTCCTTGAGCAACTACGGTGCTTCACCCTTCTGCTAGGTTCCTCCACAGCTTTCTTGGCTGCTACACCATGAAGTTCCCTCGAGCAACTATGGTGCTTCACCACCTCTACAGAAGCACGTGACACTCCTCTTCACTGCTTCTCCTCACAGCTCGAGGTCCTCTGCTCCACTACTACCTTGGAGTCTCACCAGCTACTCTCTCTGTGCTGGCTTTGAAGTTCTCAGCAACTTCTTCCCCAAAGACAAACCTGCAACACTTCGACACTCCAATAAAAATGTTTCCCCTTTAACACATAAACAAAAATAATCACACAATATGTTTGCCTCCAACCTCTATCTGTCCTCTACATACTGTGAGAGTGGACTTCCCCATTGGGCGGGTCCATACTCCACCTCGCCTGGCGGCGGTCCTCACTCACACTGGGAGGGTCCTCCGCCATCAGGAGCCGGGCTCCCTCAGTTGCCTGCCAGCGCTCAGAGGAGACGGGTTTCGCTCCGTGTTCCTCCCTCTCCACTCTCTTATTTCAGGCCTTCTGCCTTATTAAAACGTGTCTAACTTATCCATAAACATTGCTACTGTCGCTGGGCACACGACCAACTACAAGCAATCACTATGAACTGGCGTATATCGTGCTTACCACAGATTATCTGGTCGAAGGCGCTCTCCCTCTGACAAAGCTTGGTCAGGGCACCTCCACGGCCCACAATAATGCCTCTGGGCGGTTTAATAAACACTCCTCGTCGCCCAGGACTTGAGACCACACAAACCCAGCTCGATTCCACAGCTGGTACGTCTGCACTCTTCTCTTCTCTTCGAGATATATCACTAGGGGTTCCCTTCTGACGGGAGCTCAAACGAAGCGCGGCTTTCCCCCTGCGATGTCTGGAATCAAGTGAAGTCAAAATCCTCCAGAAGCGAGCCTCACGCCTCCAGCAAAATGTCCACATCTCCTAGCCAGTCATTTATCTATTTTTTTCTTCACTGCCCATAATCTTAAATTGTTATTTAAATCCTACCAACTATTTTACATATGTGTTATCACCTCAATATTTGCTAGACCTTCTAATCAGGTCAGGCTTGATGAATAACTCTCAAGGGGGAGACTCGTTTCTCCAGTAAGCTGAGATCATAACAGTGCACACTGGGGTGGCTGGCCCCTCTGGGTGTACACTGGGGTGGCTGGCCCCTCTGGGTGTACAATGGAGAGGCTGGCCCCTCTGGGTGTACACTGGGGTGGCTGGCCCCTCTGGGTGTACACTGGGGTGGCTTGCCTCTCTTTTTGTACACTAGGGTGGCTTGCCCCTCTAGGTGTACACTGGGGTGGCTGGCCTCTCTAAATGTACACTGGGGTGACTGGCCTCTTTGGGCGTACACTGAGGTGGCTTGCCCCTCTAGGTGTACACTGGGGTGACTTGCCTCTCTAGGTGTACACTGGGGTGGCTTGCCTCTCTAGGTGTACACTGGGGTGACTTGCCCCTCTAGGTGTACACTGGGGTGGCTTGCCTCTCTAGGTGTACACTGGGGTGGCTTGCCTCTCTAGGTGTACACTGGGGTGACTTGCCCCTCTAGGTGTACACTGGTGTGGCTTGCCTCTCTAGGTGTACAATGGGGTGGCTTGCCTCTCTAGGTGTACACTGGGGTGACTTGCCCCTCTAGGTGTACACTGGGGTGGCTTGCCTCTCTAGGTGTACACTGGGGTGGCTTGCCTCTCTAGGTTTACACTGGGGTGGCTTGCCCCTCTAGGTGTACACTGGGGTGGTTGGCCAATCTAGAGGTACACTGGGGTGGCTGGCCCCTCTAGGTGTATACTGGTGTGGCTTGCCCCTCTAGATGTACACTGGGGTGGCTTGCCTCTCTAGGTGTATACTGGGGTGACTTGCCTCTCTCGGTGTACACTGGGGTGGCTTACCCTCTAGGTGTACACTGGGGTGGCTTGCCCTTCTGGGTGTCCAATTAGTGGCTTGCCTCTCTAGGTGTACACTGGGGTGGCTTGCCTCTCTAGGTGTACACTGGGGTGGCTTGCCTCTCTAGGTGTACACTGGGGTGGCTTGCCTCTCTAGGTGTATACTGGTGTGGCTTGCTCCTCTAGGTTTACACTGGAGTGGCTTGCTCCTCTAGGTGTACACTGGGGTGGCTTGCCCCTCTAGATGTACACTGGGGTGGCTGGCCCCTCTAGGTGTACACTGGGGTGGTCTGCCTCTCTAGGTGTACACTGGGGTGGCTTGCCTCTCTAGGTGTATACTGGGGTGGCTTGCCCCTCTAGATGTACACTGGGGTGGCTGGCCCCTCTAGGTGTACACTGGGGTGTCTTGCCTCTCTAGGTGTACCCTGGGGTGGATTGCCCCTCTAGATGTACACTGGGGTGGCTTGCCTCTCTAGGTGTACACTGGGGTGGCTTGCCTCTCTAGGTGTACACTGGGGTGGCTTGCCCCTCTAGATGTACACTGGGGTGGCTGGCCCCTCTAGGTGTACACTGGGGTGTCTTGCCTCTCCAGGTGTACCCTGGGGTGGCTTGCCCCTCTAGATGTACACTGGGGTGGCTTGCCTCTCTAGGTGTACACTGGGGTGGCTTGCCTCTCTAGGTGTACACTGGGGTGTCTTGCCCCTCTAGGTGTATTCTGGGGTGGCTTGCCTCTCTAGGTGTATACTGGGGTGACTTGCCTCTCTCGTTGTACACTGGGGTGGCTTACCCCTCTAGGTGTACATTGGAGTGACTTTCCCTTCTGGGTGAACACTGGGGGTGGCTGGCCCCTCTTGCCTCTATGTATCTCTTGCTGGAAAAGGCAACATACGTGTCGCGGAAACACCCAATAACAACAGAGCATTACCCAACTATTGTTACTCCCCCGCCGTGCTAACGGTGTGCTTCCATTTAACTGAAAATATGAGGGTAAACTATACAGAAAACCAAACCGCTATTTTGCTTTATAGAATCATCGGATTCGTGATGCAAGTCTCGCCTTGCATCACTTGCAAGGGAAGGCTTACGTCACTTGCAAGGCGAGTGAACTTGCACCAGTTCCTTGTGGCAAGTCCAAGGCAAGCCCCAGGCAAACCCCCAGGCAAGCCCCCAGGCAAGTCCCCGGCAAGCCCCCAAAGCAAGCCCAAGGCAAGTCCCAGGCAAGTGCCAGGCAAGCCTCCAGGCAAGTCCCAGGCAAGCCTCCATCATCGGATAGACAGACAGAAGAACTGACATTGTTTTTTTAGTTGATATAGACATACATATAGCATTAACAGGCACGCAGAAGAGAGAGAGAGAGAGAGAGAGAGAGAGAGAGAGAGAGAGAGAGAGAGAGAGAGAGAGAGAGAGAGAGAGAGAGAGAGAGAGAGAGAGAGAGAGAGAGAGAGAGAGAGAGAGAGAGAGAGAGAGAGAGAGAGAGAGAGAGAGAGAGAGAGAGAGAGAGAGAGAGAGAGAGAGAGAGAGAGAGAGAGAAAGACAGAGAGACAGAGAGACAGACAGATACAGAGCAAGAGAGAAAGAGACCAACCGACCAACCCCCAAAATTCACTTCTGAACACTTACGTCCTGATCCCTTTGCCAGAGTGTTGTTGTGTGTGTGTGCGTGTCAGCAGGGCTCAGCCTCCCTCCTTCACTAACTGTGGCCAAGCAATCCACCGCTGGAGGCGAGCAGCGCCGCCAGGAGCCGCCGCTCTATTGAGAGCGCAACACATTACGCTTCTCTCTGCGTCTTGGCTAATCCCCGACCCATCATCCTCTTATCCAGGGATATCCTTGTTATAATGCCAACCTGTTGCCTGCTGCTTCTGCAGGTTGCACTGCAATGTAACGTGTTCTATCTCTCCTAATCATCTCTCCGTTACTCTCCCTCCGCTGAATACTTCCCGAGTTCTTTGGAACCTTGTAATTAAATAAAGCACTTAAGGAAGGCGGCGGGAGTGGGTCCGGGGACCTTTTGTGGCTGCGGGCGGGCGGGTGAGTCAGATGCATTATACACAGGAGGGTGTAGAGGGAGAGGAGGAGACGGCTAGGGAGGGAGAGCGAGTGATGGAGACGAAAGAGGGAGATAGTCTCATAAAGATTATAAGGAAGAGAAAGGAAAAAGAGAAATTTTAAGTAAATAAAAGAGATTGAGCAAATAACATTTAATATTGGAGGTGCAGACAGGATCAATAATGTACATAGGTGGACAGAAGAGTATTTAGGTTGACAGAAGAATACCCAGGTAGACAGGAGACTACCCAAGTGGATGCTGGAGCACCCAGATCAACAGCAGAATACATAGGAGGTCAGAGGAGTAGGTAGGTGGACACCCTCCTCATGTACTCCCCACACTTTCGAAAGAATGGGGGTTACATGGGGTACCCTCCCCCCATCTCTCTCTCTCTCTCTCTCTCTCTCCCTCTCTCTCTCTCTCTCTCTCTCTCTCTCTCTCTCTCTCTCTCTCTCTCTCTCTCTCTCTCTCTCTCTCTCTCTCTCTCTCTCTCTCTCTCTCTCTCTCTCTCTCTCTCTCTCTTTTACTCTCTCTCTCACTCTGTTTTACTCTCTCTCTCTCTCTCTCTCTCTCTCTCTCTCTCTCTCTCTCTCTCTCTCTCTCTCTCTCTCTCTCTCTCTCTCTCTCTCTCTCTCTCTCTCTGTTTTACTCTCTCTCTCTGTTTTACTCTCTCTCTCTCTCTCTCTCTTTTACTCTCTCTCTCTCTCTCTCTCTCTCCTCTCTCTCTCTCTCTCTCTCTCTCTCTCTCTCTCTCTCTCTCTCTCTCTCTCTCTCTCTCTCTCTCTCTCTCTCTCTCTCTCTCTCTCTCTCTCTCTCTCTTTCTCTCTCTCTCTTTTACTCTCTCTCTCTCTCTCTTTTACTCTCTCTCTCTCTCTTTTACTCTCTCTCTCTTTTACTCTCTCTCTATCTCTCTCTCTCTCTCTCTCTTTTACTCTCTCTCTCTTTTACTCTCTCTCTATTTTGCTCTCTCTCTCTCTCTCTCTCTCTCTCTCTCTCTCTCTCTCTCTCTCTCTCTCTCTCTCTCTCTCTCTCTCTCTCTCTCTCTCTCTCTCTCTCTCTCTCTTACTCTCTCTCTCTCTCTCTCTCTCTCTCTCTCTCTCTCTCTCTCTCTCTCTCTCTCTCTCTCTCTCTCTCTCTCTCTCTCTCTCTCTCTCTCTGTGTCCCTGTCCCTCGCTGGCTAACCATATCCTAACGTACTAGCAAGGGAAATAAGCTTGGAATAGAGACAAAACACTGGAGTAAGGGAAGGTCCAGGTGACCCCCCATATACATGTTCACCAAATATGAGGCGGAAAATCGGGAGGAGATAAAAAGCCTGAAGGAAAACCCCAACTCATACTCAGTATCAGAGAACTACTGTCCTGCTAGAAGGTGGGAAAATTTAAGTGGAAGGAACGTTTATAGTTCCTGTCACATTTGCAGAAATGCTAAGAAAAAACTCAGAAGGAATGTTTACAGTCAAGGAAGTAGCCATGCAAGAAGCCACATCAGAGGAGGCAGCAAGGTGCGCTAGTCAGCTGCTTGAAAGGAAAAAGAGTAGTAGTGGGCATTAATTAAATAAAAAAAAACAAGAAGTCCCTAGACAGGCAGAGTGTAAGCTTAGGACAGAGCGGCACTAACAGAGATCCTAAAGAGGCTAGAGATGGAGTGGGTTGAACAACACATAAAGAAGGGCTTTAGCCTAAGCTGGTACAACAAGGACAGAGATTGACTGATAAAGATTGTGTTTATGAACGAGATCACAAAAGAGGTAATCCCAGCAAGGAAGATCCAACTATTAGTGATCACCCCTCCGTGGTGCCTCCTTGCCCTGGTGAGGGGCTCACGTACACCTCCCTGGGACCGGTGTGGGTTGCCTGTGCCCCCTCTTTGGGTGGTGTACGTGCTGACGGGCACCATGTAGGGGCCCTGTGAGCCATCGGACCACCTGCTGGAGGGGTCGCCTGTGAGAGGCCGCCCTGAGTGGATGATTGGGTGTCCAGGCTGGGGCGATAGGGGACTGGGGTCTTAGCACCAGTGTGGGAGAATGAACGAAGTAGTAGCGCTCCCCTGTTGAAAAGGGGGAGCACCACTGGGGACGACATACCCTTCATGCACTGGCCTCCGCTTGGCCTCCCTGGCTGCCCTGGTAGGTGGTATCCCTTGGTTCCAGGTCCCATCCCTTATATATTGGTAGGCTGTATGATGACGACTTGAGTTCTTTTACCCAGGCTCATGGGGTGGGCTACCAGGCCCCTGAGCCGAACCGTCCTGGAAGACCGAGATCTGTAGTCCCCGCTACAGGACCCGGTTTAGGCCCAGACCGGACTCTTCCTCCCTGCTCCCCTTCCTCATCTGTGGTTGGGTCCAGCCCCAAGCCTGCTGTGGTAACCGTCTCGTCCCTTTGCACGGCTCCATCACTTCTTGTGACTACTGCACCTTTCAACCCGTCTCTCTCTAAGGGTTCTCATCGCCGCCCCCGCCACGGCCGCTCTCGTATGCTCCTTTCCCATCCTACTTCGTTCCATGCTTTGTTTGGTCCTGCTACGTGGACTAAGTACTTTGACCTCCAACCTTTGGATTCAACTCCTCCTGACGATTTTTCCCTTCATAGGCATCTTGTCGATTCTGTGGATGCCTATGTCACCTTCAACCCCTCTTGTCTTGGTACAGAGTCTCTCTTTGCTGATGTCTTTTCTTCAATGGAACATCCGTGGATTTTACGCCAATTTCCTTGACCTCCAACTTCTCATTTCACAGTTTTCGCTCCTTTGTGTCTGTCTCCAGGAGCTGATGCTTGGTGCTCGTCCTGGTCACTTCCATGGCTATTCTTTTTCTCTCTTTTCTATTCTGTTCCATTTATCTTCCCTCCACCTGCTGGGTAATTTAAATTGTCGTCATGCCCTTCGGGGTGATGTGCTGACAAACACCCGGGGTCGCCTCCTTGAACCTTTCATCCTCTCTTCTTCCCTGTCCCTTCTTAATTCTGGTGAGCCTACTCATTTGGACTCTCGAACTCGCTCCCTTTCTTGTCTCGATCTTTCTCTGTGCTCGTCATCCCTTTCCTTAGATTTCGGGTGGCGGGTCCTTGATGATCTCCATGGCAATGACCATTTTCCTATCCTTGTTTTTTTTCCCCTTTTCGCCCTCCTCTCTCCTTCCGTTACGTCCGAAACTCCTCTACCACTGGTCTGGAAGCGTATCCGCAAAATTGCGGGTAAGTTCGTTCCCGATGTCTCACTGGTCCTTCGCCTCCATTGTGCTCTTGTGGTGGATCCGTTGCAGGTTGCGACCGAACTGGGTTCCCATTTCTCCTCTGTTTGTTCTGGTTCTCATCTCCCCCAATCCTTCCTTCTTCGTAAGCTTCTTCTTGAATCTCATCCTTTAAATTTCTGTACTTATCTTCACCTTCCCTATAATGATCCCTTCTCTCTCTCTCTGAGCTTCAGTCTGCCCTAGCCCTTTGCGGTTCTACGGCAGCGGGCTCCGATGGCATTCATTATGAAATGCTTTGCCATCTCCCTCCGTGCACGTCTCAGTATTTACTGAATCTGTACAATCGGGTCTGGGAGTCGTCGTCGGACCCTGAAGACTCGCTCGATGCTGTTGTCCTCCCTGTTCGGAAACCAGGGTCTCTCGAGTCATCCCCCAAGGACTTCCGCCCTATTGCCCTCACGAGTTGTGTCTGCAAGCTCTTTGAACGTATGGTTAACGTTCGTTTGATGTGGTTCTTAGAACACTATCACTATACTCCCCTTCTCAATTTGGTTTTCACAAGTGCCGCAGCACAACGGATGTCCTGGTGAACTTGGAGGTCTATATTCGTACTGCTTTTGCTGCGAAGACCTCTGTTGTTGCCGTCCTTTTTGACCTGGAAAAGGCTTACGACACCACCTGGCGGTATCATATTCTGTCCCAACTTCATTCTTTTGGCCTTCGTGGGAACCTCACTCTCTTCCTCCAGGGCTTGCTCTCTCGTCGTTCCTTTCGTGTGCAAGTTTTTACTGCTCTCTCTGCCCCTTTTCGGCAGTATGAGGGTGTTTCCCAGGGTAGTGTTCTGAGCACTACTCTTTTTCTAGTTGCCCTCAACGGTCTTCTTTCTTCTCTTCCTTCTGGCGTCTTCTCTGCTCTCTATCTTGATGATCATACCCTCTGCTGTCGGGGTGATGATTCGCCTCTCCTTCGACGGCGGCTTCAACTTGCGATTGATGCCGTGTCGTCTTGGGCCACCGATCATGGCTTCAAGTTCTCTGCATCTAAGACTTGTGCTATGACTTTTACTCGGAAGCATGTCGTTCTTCGTTCCTCTTTGTCGCTTTATGGTCATCCCATTGTGTACAGGGATTCCGCAAACCTCTTGGGGTAGTCTTTGACACTCGTTTGTCTTGGTCAGCCCATATCTCCTACCTCCGAATTGAATGCACTAAGGCCCTTAACCTACTTAAGGTTTTGTCCCATACTTCTTGGGGTGCATCTAAGACTTGTGCTATGACTTTTACTCGGAAGCATGTCGTTCTTCGTTCCTCTTTGTCGCTTTATGGTCATCCCATTGTGTACAGGGATTCCGCAAACCTCTTGGGGTAGTCTTTGACACTCGTTTGTCTTGGTCAGCCCATATCTCCTACCTCCGAATTGAATGCACTAAGGCCCTTAACCTACTTAAGGTTTTGTCCCACACTTCTTGGGGAGCGGATAGGCGCACGCTCCTCTATTTGCATTCCTCTCTCGTCCTGTCTAAACTCGATTATGGTTGCCCTGCATGCTCTTCTGCTTCTCCTTCTACTCTTCGCCGTCGTGATGCTTTGCACCATACTGGGTTGCGTCTCAGCTCTGGTGCCTTTCGTTCGACTCCCGCCCTCAGTTTGTATGTTGACACTGGCTTTCTCTCTCTACAGGACCGCAGTGATCGCTACTGTCTTCGCTATCTTGCGTGGTCCTTACAACATCCTTCCTCTCGCCTCTGTCATGCTTTGACTTTTCCTCCTCCTGTAGCTCTTGTTCCCCTTCATCGTCTCCCACTTTCTGTCCGGTTATCTCGCTTACAGGATTCTCTTTCTTTTCATATTTCTAATGTTTCACCTCATATTGTTCCTTCCTTGCCTCCATGAAGAGTCCCCCTTCCCAAGTTTTGTACGTCCTTGACTTGTATTACTAAAGCCTTTACCCTTCCTACAATTCTGAAAAGCCTCTTCCTTGAGCACTTTTCTTCGCACTCCTACTCTATTTCCATCTTCACCAATGGGTCTAAGTCTGGGGACGGTGTGGGCTACTCTGTTGTTTTTCCTGACCGTACTTATATGTGTCGCCTCCCTTCGGAGGCTAGCGTCTTTACGGCAGAACTCTATGCTATTCTCTATGCTCTCCGTCTCTTGATTTCTCATTCTCATTCCTCCTTTATGGTAGTAGTTGAATTTAGTAGTGCCCTCATGGCTCTAGGGTCCTTTAATCCTGTCCATCCGGTGGTCATCGAGATTCAACATTGGCTGTTTCTTATTTCTAGTAAATTTAAATCAGTAGAGTTTTGCTGGGTTCCCAGCCATATTGGTGTTTCTTTCAATGAGCGTGCGGATGCTACTGCTAAGGAAGCTATCTGTTCTTGTCTCATCTCCTGTAAAGGTATTCCTTATTCCGACTTTTATCTTGTTATTCATTCATCCATCCTTGCCCGTTGGCAGGGTTGTTGGTCCTCTGTGGTTAGTAACAAGCTGCATACTCTCTAACGAAGTGTGTCCCCGTGGCCTTCCTCCTACCACCGTAACCAGCGGTGGGAAACTGCTTTGGCGCGGCTGCGGGTTGGCCATACTCGCTTAACCCACGGTCACTTAATGGAGCGCTGCCCCGCTCCTTATTTTCCGAATTGCGTTGTCCTTCTTACAGTTGTGCATATCCTTGTTGAATGTCCTGACTTCCAGGACGAGCATGTGTCATGCTTTCCGACCGTCCCTCGCGGTCACTTGTCCCTGGATAAAATTCCACGTGAATCGGATACTTTTGATATCGTTCGCCTTATGCGTTTTTGTTCTCGTATTGGCATTCTTGGTTATATTTAGCGCCCTCTGATTATTTCGCACTTTGACGATGCTACATAGCCTTCCCGGTTTGGTGCCTTCTTTTGATAATTACATTACATTATTAGCGATCATATGGTAATGAGCAATCACAGTGTACTGATGTTTAAGTATCTGGTCGAAGTAGGGTTACTTTACACAAGCCCAGGAAACAAAAGGTTGGCATTCTGAAAGGGAAACTATGAGGAGATAAGAAAATTCCTAACAGATTTAACTGGGAAACAGAGCTCTGAAGAAAGACGGCCGAAAGCAAGATGGACTACATCACACAGAAGTGTAAGGGGACAGCAAACAAATTTGCCCCCAGTCCAAAAGGAAAAAAATAAATGCAGACGAGAAACCCATGGTTTAATTAGAGATGTAAGCTAGCAAAGCAACTAAGTACAAGGGCGTGGCAAAACTATATACATAGCAAGACACTAGAGAGCATAGAATGATACCAGAGGGCCAGGAATGAATATGTCAGTTTGAGAAGAGAAGCAGAAAGACACTATTAAAATGACAAAGCAACCAAGGCAAAGACCCAACATAATTTGCTGCACAGCTACATCAGAAGGAAAACAGCAGTGAAGGAACAGTTAATGAAACAGGATCTGTGTAGACAAATTCACTACAAACGACAAAGAAGTGTGCAAGAAACTCAATAAGAAATTCCAGGAGGTCTTCACGTAAGAGCAAGGGAAGTCTCAGAGATAAGAGAGAGAATATCTAACCAAACACCACTAGACAAGTTTGTGATTACCAGTGGGGAGGTGAGGGAAACATCTGCTAGAGTTCGATGTGACAAAGGCTGTAGGCCCACATCTCACCATGGATATTGAAGGAAGGAGCAGAAGCTCTGTGCCAGCCACTCTCCATTGTGTATAACAAATCACTGGTAACAGGTGAACTGTCAAAAATTTGAAAGACGGCTAATGTAGTCCTGATATTCAAGAAGGGTGATAGGCAGTAGGCACTGAATTACAGGTCAGTGTCCCTAACTTGCTTACCATGCAACCATATAAAATGGCGGAGAAGATTGTGCGAAAGAAACTAGTGGAACATCTGGGGTGAAAGAACTTTGTAACACAACATCAGCATGGGTCCAGGAATGGCAAGTACTGCCTCACAGGACTAATTAAATTATATTACCAGGGAACAAAAATCAGGCAAAAAAGAGAGGGCTGGGCAGACTGCATATTTTTGGATTGCTAGAATGCCTTAATCACAGTATCAATTAAGAGACTAGTGCACAAGCTGGAGATGCAGGCAGAAGTGAAAGGGACAGAAGGGCTGCCCGAAACGCTTTGCATAATAGTGGCTTTAGGCATTTTATGTACTAGCTCTATCTATAAAGCCATCAATGTTTTGTATCTCACCTTGTATGCATGTATGCACTTTACCTGAATAAACAATTGATTTTTATTTTATTTTATTTGGAAGGTACTCCACTGGGCAAGGGAGTACTTAAGCAGAAGAAGACTCCGAGTCACTGTGAGGGGTGAGGTCTCGGAGTGGCGAGGCGTCACATTTCGAGTTCGTCAGGGATCAGTCCTTGGACCTATACTGTTTCTGATATATGTAAATGATCTCCCAAAGGGAATAGGCTCGTTCCTATCAATGCTTGCTGATGATACATAAATTATGAGAGGGATTATGCTTTACCTGCCCCCCCCCTTCTCTTGGCCCCTACCCCTCATCCCAGAATTCCCCGAGACCCTGTTTACATCTCACAATTTGTCACTCCCATGGAACAACTTCCTAAGCCAGCGGAAGGGCACTCATGGACCAGCAACAACAGGAGGAGATCTACAAGCAAAAGCAATACAAGTATCAGCAACACTAAGACATGCAACACTAAGACATGCAACACTAAGACATGCAACACTAAGACATGCAACACTAAGACATGCAACACTAAGACATGCAACACTAAGACATGCAACACTAAGACATGCAACACTAAGACATGCAACACTAAGACATGCAACACTAAGACACGCAACACTAAGACATGCAACACTAAGACATGCAACACTAAGACATGCAACACTAAGACATGCAACACTAAGACATGCAACACTAAGACACGCAACACTAAGACATGCAACACTAAGACATGCAACACTAAGACATGCAACACTAAGACATGCAACACTAAGACATGCAACACTAAGACATGCAACACTAACACATGCAACACTAAGACATGCAACATTCGGCCAAACAAGACAAGGATTGGAAACTAAAAGAAACGCAGCACTGCCACCAGAAACACATGGAACAAGAACAAAACGATCAGCAACACAAGAAACAGCAACACTCGAATCAGCATCTCACAGTCCAGCTGTCCTAGGACTAGCAACACTCGAATCAGCATCTCACAGTCCAGCTGTCCTAGGACTAGCAACACAATTTCCATGAAAAAGGCAACACAAGAAGCAGTAACACTACAACCAGCAACACAAGCACCAGCAACACTAGACCAGCAACTCAAGGGCCGGCAACACAAGGACCAGCAACACAAGGTCCAGCAACACAAGGGCCAGCAACACAAGGTCCAGCAACACAAGGGCCAGCAACACAAGCACCAGCAACACTAGACCAGCTACAATAGCATTAATACAAGACGGTCCAGCAACAAAACAAGAGCAACACAAGGACCCGCAAGACAAGGACAAGCAATAAAAGGACCAGAAACATTAAGAGAGCAACACAATGACCAGCAACACAAGAAACAGCAACACACGAAGCAGCAATATAAGGGCCAGCAACACAAGAAGCAACAACACAATGTCTAGCAATACAAGGTCCAGCAACACAAGGACCAGCAACACAAGGTCCGGCAACACAAGGACCAGCAACACAAGGTCCGGCAACACAAGGACCAGCAACACAAGGTCCAGCAACACAAGGACCAGCAACACAAGGTCCAGCAACACAAGGACCAGCAACACAAGGTCCGGTAACACAAGGGTCGGCAACACAAGGGTCGGCAACACAAGGACCAGCAACACAAGGTCCAGCAACACAAGGACCAGCAACACAAGGTCCGGCAACACAAGGTCCAGCAATACAAGGACCAGCAACACAAGGACCAGCAACACAAGGTCCAGCAACACAAGGACCAGCAACACAAGGACCAGCAACACAAGGTCCAGCAACACAAGGACCAGCAACACAAGGACCAGCAACATAAGGTCCAGCAACACAAGGACCAGCAACACAAGGACCAGCAACATAAGGTCCAGCAACACAAGGACCAGCAACACAAGGTCCAGCAACACAAGGGCCGGCAACACAAGGGCCAGCAACACAAGGACCAGCAACACAAGGACCAGCAACACAAGGTCCAGCAACACAAGGACCAGCAACACAAGGTCCAGCAACACAAGGACCAGCAACACAAGGGCCGGCAACACAAGGCCCGGCAACACAAGGACCAGCAACACAAGGTCCAGCAACACAAGGACCAGCAACACAAGGACCAGCAACACAAGGACCAGCAACACAAGGACCAGCAACACAAGGACCAGCAACACAAGGTCCAGCAACACAAGGACCAGCAACACAAGGACCAGCAACACAAGGTCCAGCAACACAAGGTCCAGCAACACAAGGACCAGCAACACAAGGTCCAGCAACACAAGGACCAGCAACACAAGGTCCAGCAACACAAGGACCAGCAACACAAGGTCCGGCAACACAAGGTCCAGCAACACAAGGACCAGCAACACAAGGACCAGCAACACAAGGACCAGCAACACAAGGACCAGGAACACAAAGACCAGCAACTCAAGGGCCGGCAACACAAGGACCAGCAATACAAGGTCCAGCAACACAAAGACCAGCAACTCAAGGGCCGGCAACACAAGGACCAGCAACACAAGGACCAGCAACACAAGGACCAGCAACACAAGGACCAGCAACACAAGGACCAGCAACACAAGTTCCAGCAACACAAGGACCAGCAATACAAGGACCAGCAACACAAGGACCAGCAACACAAGGACCAGCAACACAAGGACCAGCAACACAAGGACCAGCAACACAAGGTCCAGCAACACAAGGACCAGAAACACAAGGACCAGCAACACAAGGTCCAGCAACACAAGGTCCAGCAACACAAGGACCAGCAACACAAGGTCCAGCAACACAAGGACCAGCAACACAAGGTCCAGCAACACAAGGACCAGCAACACAAGGTCCGGCAACACAAGGTCCAGCAACACAAGGACCAGCAACACAAGGACCAGCAACACAAGGACCAGCAACACAAAGACCAGCAACTCAAGGGCCGGCAACACAAGGACCAGCAATACAAGGTCCAGCAACACAAAGACCAGCAACTCAAGGGCCGGCAACACAAGGACCAGCAACACAAGGACCAGCAACACAAAGACCAGCAACACAAGGACCAGCAACACAAGTTCCAGCAACACAAGGACCAGCAACACAAGGACCAGCAACACAAGGACCAGCAACACAAGGACCAGCAACACAAGGTCCAGCAACACAAGGACCATCAACACAAGGGTTAGCAACACAAGTTCCAGCAACACAAGTTCCAGCAACACAAGGACCAGCAACACAAGGACCAGCAACACAAGGGCCGGCAACACAAGGGCCGGCAGCACAAGGACCAGCAACACAAGGGCCAGCAACACAAGGGCCGGCAACACAAGGGCCGGCAACACAAGGGCCAGCAACACAAGGGCCGGCAACACAAGGGCCGGCAGCACAAGGACCAGCAACACAAGGGCCAGCAACACAAGGGCCGGCAACACAAGGGCCGGCAACACAAGGGCCAGCAACACAAGGGCCGGCAACACAAGGGCCGGCAGCACAAGGACCAGCAACACAAGGGCCAGCAACACAAGGGCCGGCAACACAAGGGCCGGCAGCACAAGGGCCAGCAACACAGGGGCCGGCAACACAGGGGCCGGCAACACAAGGACCAACAACACAAGGGCCGGCAACACAAGGGCCAGCAACACAGGGGCCGGCAACACAAAGACCAGCAACACAAGGACCAGCAACACAAGTTCCAGCAACACAAGGACCAGCAACACAAGGTCCAGCAACACAAGGGCCGACAGCACAAGGACCAACAACACAAGGTCCAGCAACACAGGGGCCGGCAGCACAAGGACCAACAACACAAGGGCCGGCAACACAAGGACCAGGAACACAAGAGCCAGCAACACAAGGGCCGGCAACACAAGGACCAGGAACACAAGAGCCAGCAACACAAGGACCAGCAACACAAGGTCTAGCAACACAAGGTCCAGCAACACAAGGTCACCATTCCCCAGAGAATCATGTGGGACCCAGACTAGAATACAATAATACAGAGCTTATGTAAATATTGTACAACATGTGGTTAAATTAACCCTAAGATGAAGAACAATCTAAGATATTTATGTCATAACAAAATGACAGGAGATCAATGGTTCCGAGAGTTGGAGAAGAAACATGGAGAAAGAAACTAGTAGAAATTACAGAAGGAAACTTCCAAACACATCATGTTAGGAGATGTTTGGAAACACGGAGAAGAGTCGGAAGACCAATCAGAAAGATTGGACCTGGCCTTCAAACAAAGGAAATGGACATTGCGAACACTGAGTATGTATTGTCAATGTGGTGAACTGGCGATTGAGAATTGTATTTGACTACAGAGTTATTATGAAGGCTGTGACATGAGGAAGAGAAGAGGGGAAGGAACACTAGCTTTCCATACAGGTGAACACTGGAAGGTCAGAGAATTCTTAGAAAAAAATACCATTCTAAATTAAAGGAAGAATAAGACAAGGCATGAAGAGTTTGACAAGTAGGCAATGCAAAGAAACTAGAGGAATATTTATTCCGCTGAGAGCGCCTGACAGCTGAGTGGACAGTGCTTCGGATTCGTAGTCCTGAGGTTCCAAGTTCGATGCCTGGTGGAGGCGGAGACAAATGAGCAAAATGTTTCTTTCACCCTGATGCCCCTGTTACCTAGCAGTAAATAGGTACCTGGGAGTTAGACAGCTGCTACGGGCTGCTTCCTGGGGATGTGTAACAAAAAGAAGGCCTGGTCAAGGACCGGGCCACGGGGACGCTAAGCCCCGAAATCATCTCAGGATAACCTCAAGATAGCCTCTAAGGGACAAAGAAATAAAAAAATCAATTTAATTGGTTTAACAGACAATGCTTCGAGGCAAAAATGAGAAGAAAAATAACATAGAAGAAACAGAGGTTGTATAGAACAGAGACACAGAACAATGCGCACAACATATATTCAGAAGAGAGGAAGAAATACACAGGGACCCGGAGAAGAGCAGAGATGCAATAAGAATACGACATAGCAACCAAAGCCAAGGATCAGCCTGAATTAAAATATAGTCACATGTGGGGAGAGTTGCCAGTAAATGAACAAGTGATCAGGCGACACACTTGAGGAGGAGGCCACACAAACAATAATAAGAAAGTGTGTGAAGAACACAATAAATATTCCAGGAAGTCTTAAGGAGACAACCAGAACAGCCCCAGAGCTACGACGTCTGATAGAGTAGGAACTATCAGAAAAAAGTGTGATAGAAATAGCAGTGACTCCAGAGGCAATTAACAAACACTTAGATGAGCAGACTGTAATTGAAGCCACAGTTCCTGACAACCTCTCAATAGAACCTAAACTGTCATCTCTATCATCGTGAGGATCCTTTGTTATAGTCTTCAACTCCTCAACGTGAATCAGGGATGGGTTGGTATCCCTGCATGGAGCGTTGAATCAGGGATGGGTTGGTATCCCTGCACGGAGCGTTGAATCAGGGATGGCTTGGTATCCCTGCATGGAGCGTTGAATCAGGGATGGGTTGGTATCCCTGCATGGAGCGTTGAATCAGGGATGGGTTGGTATCCCTGCATGGAGCGTTGAATCAGGGATGGGTTGGTATCCCTGCATGGAGCGTTGAATCAGGGATGGGTTGGTATCCCTGCATGGAGCGTTGAATCAGGGATGGGTTGGTATCCCTACATGGAGCGTTGAATCAGGGATGGGTTGGAATCCCTGCATGGAGCGTTGAATCAGGGATGGGTTGGTATCCCTGCATGGAGCGTTGAATCAGGGATGGGTTGGTATCCATGCATGGAGCGTTGAATCAGGGAAGGGTTGGTATCCCTGCATGGAGCGTTGAATCAGGGATGGGTTGGTATCCCTGCATGGAGCGTTGAATCAGGGATGGGTTGGTATCCATGCATGGAGCGTTGAATCAGGGAAGGGTTGGTATCCCTGCATGGAGCTATAGAGAGCTAGTATCAGGCACGCTGGCCAAAATAAAACTTGGTGATCCACCAAACAAATGGATTAAGAAACCACAGGACCTCATTTTGAGACAAAGGTTGTTATTACAGCTGATGGCAGGAAGGGTCTGGGCCTTCCCTTGGCATAATTGGTGGGTCCCTTTCCCAGGGCAAGGTTGGTGGTCCCTTTCCCAGGGCAAGGTTGGTGGTCCCTTTCCCAGGGCAAGGTTGGTGGTCCCTTTCCCAGGGCAAGGTTGGTGGTCCCTTTCCCAGGGCAAGGTTGGTGGTCCCTTTCCCAGGGCAAGGTTGGTGGTCCCTTTCCCAGGGCAAGGTTGGTGGTCCCTTTCCCAGGGCAAGGTTAGTGGTCCCTTTCCCAGGGCAAGGTTGGTGGTCTCTTTCCCAGGGCAAGGTTGGAGGTCCCATTCCTAGGGCAAGGTTGGTGGCCCCTTTCCCAGGGCAAGGTTGGAGGTCCCATTCCTAGGGCAAGGTTGGTGGCCCCTTTCCCAGGGCAAGGTTGGTGGCCCCTTTCCCAGGGCAAGGTTGGTGGCCCCTTTCCCAGGGCAAGGTTGGTGGCCCCTTTCCCAGGGCAAGGTTGGTGCTCACCATCAATCATCCTGGCACTGGACTGGTAGCCCTCGGTGAAGCTCCCAATCTTGCGATTGCTACCTGGTGATGATTTCAGGGCTCAATGTCCCTGCGGCCCGGTCCCCGACCAGGCCACAGTTGTGAGTCATTCATCAGAGAGCAGGTGTCAGTCATTTGCAAGCAACATGCGCGCCCTAAGGATGTACTAGTTCCTGGTGCGCAAGATACCAGCCCTAAGGAGGTATCAGTGCCTCGCTAGCAAGATACCAGCCCTAAGGAGGTATCAGTGCCTCGCTAGCAAGATACCAGCCCTAAGGAGGTATCAGTGCCTCGCTAGCAAGATACCAGCCCTAAGGAGGCATCAGTGCCTCGCTAGCAAGATACCAGCCCTAAGGAGGCATCAGTGCCTCGCTAGCAAGATACCAGCCCTAAGGAGGTATCAGTGCCTCGCTAGCAAGATACCAGCCCTAAGGAGGTATCAGTGCCTCGCTAGCAAGATACCAGCCCCTAAGGAGGCATCAGTGCCTCGCTAGCAAGATACCAGCCCTAAGGAGGCATCAGTGCCTCGCTAGCAAGATACCAGCCCTATGGAGGTATCAGTGCCTCGCTAGCAAGATACCAGCCCTAAGGAGGTATCAGTGCCTCGCTAGCAAGATACCAGCCCTATGGAGGTATCAGTGCCTCGCTAGCAAGATACCAGCCCTATGGAGGTATCAGTGCCTCGCTAGCAAGATACCAGCTCTATGGAGGTATCAGTGCTTCGCTAGCAAGATACCAGCTCTATGGAGGTATCAGTGCTTCGCTAGCAAGATACCAGCTCTATGGAGGTATCAGTGCTTCGCTAGCAAGATACCAGCTCTATGGAGGTATCAGTGCTTCGCTAGCAAGATACCAGCTCTTCTATTTCAGGAGGCGTCAGCTTCAGGGAGCCTCTGAGATCAATTTTCACATTCCAGTTGCTATTGTTGTTTAAAGTCGGTGTTGAGAGGAGACGTGGAGGTAGTGGTGAGTCCTCCGGCTGGAGGCCCATCACTACTGAGTCCCACCTTCCAGGAGTTAAAATATAAAGCTCTCACTGGTTCTTATCTCGGCCATGACTTCATCAACTTTGAGCAGTTTTGAAATCTTTCCACATCAGATACTTGGTTAAGTTGGCAGCTTTGAATGCAAATGTCCCTTTCATGTTGCCAGTCTCTACTTTTTAAGATTTTATTGCATTAATTTTTCATGTGTAGTTTCTCGCTATATGGACACAAGTTAAAATAACATGCAACGTAAAAAGAATATGAGTTAAGGCACAAGCAAGACTACCAGAAGACTGGCTCGGGTGATGACCTCATGGGAGTCAATATATACGGAATGGTGTTCTTAGAATATATAACTCAACTATATTGCTTTATAAGTGTATATATCTCTGTCATTTCTCATGAGTCATGAAGAGTTCATTTGGTAAATGAGCTCAGAATGAAGTATTTTTATTTTAATGATCTGTTTATATCTTTCTGTGACAGTCTCGTTATTGATGCAGCTGACACTATGACGGAAGCTCGCTAGTTGCAGCTGCCATGTGCAGCTGTAACCTGTGCAGCTCCCTTGTGCAGCTGTAACCTGTGCAGCTGCCATGTGCAGCTGTAACCTGTGCAGCTGTAACCTGTGCAGCTGAAACCTGTGCAGCTCCCTTGTGCAGCTGTAACCTGTGCAGCTGTAACCTGTGCAGCTGTAACCTGTGCAGCTCCCTTGTGCAGCTGTAAACTGTGCAGCTCCCTTGTGCAGCTGTAACCTGTGCAGCTGTAACCTGTGCAGCTCCCTTGTGCAGCTGTAACCTGTGCAGCTCCCTTTTGCAGCTGTAACCTGTGCAGCTCCATTTTGCAATTGTAACCTGTGCAGCTCCCTTGGGCAGCTGTAACCTGTGCAGCTCCCATGTGGAGCAGTAGCCTGTGCAGCTCTCTTGAGCAGCTGTAACCTGTGCAGCTCCCTTGAGCAGGTGTAAATTGTGCAGCTCCCTTGTGCAGCTGTAACCTGTGCAGTTCCATTGTGCAGCTGTAACCTGTGCAGCCCCCTTGGGCAGCTGTAACCTGTGCAGCTCCCATGTGCAGCTGTAGCCTGTGCAGCTCCCTTGAGCAGCTGTAACTTGTGCAGCTCCCTTGAGTAGGTGTAACTTGTGCAGCTCCTTTGAGCAAGTGTAACCTGTGCAGCTGTAGCCTGTGCAGCTGTAACCTGTGCAGCTGTAACCTGTGCAGCTGTAACCTTTGCAGCTCCCCTGTGCAGCTGAAACCTGTGCAACTGTAACCTGTGCAGCTCCACACTGCAGCTCCCCAGTGCAGCTGTAACCTGTGCAGCTGTAACCTGTGCAGCTGTAACCTGTGTAGCTCCCCACTGCAGCTGTAACCTGTGCACCTTTAGTCTGTGCAGCTGTAACCTGTGCAGCTGTCACCTGTGCAGTTTTAGCCTGTGCAGCTGTAACCTGTGCAGCTCCCCAGTGCAGCTGTCACCTGTGCTGGGCAGATGTATACATGCCGACTCATTCAGACATCAAGAGCTAAATAATGACCCATTTACTAGAATAATACATAGAGAAATATTCTAGCGTGAACTGCATGTCTAACCACTTGACCGAAATACACCTCTCTAAATAAACACATTTCCGCCGGCAAAGCATTTATTTCAAGGTCTACTTTTGTTGGCATATATCAAAAGCATTACCGAATTCGAGAATTTTATTACAAGAAAAGCCTTTGTAAATATTTTACAATGCCAACATTACTACTTCACTTTAAGGTCTCATGAAAAGAGGTTAGATTCCATGTGTGTACTCACCTAGTTGTGCTTGCGGGGGTGTAGCTCTGGCTCTTTGGTCCCGCCTCTCAACTGTCAATCAACTGATGTACAGATTCCTGAGCCTACTGGGCTCTATCATATCTACATTTGAAACTGTGTATGGAGCCAGCCTCCACCACATCACTGCCTAATGCATTCCATTTGTTAACTACTCTGACACTGAAAAAGTTCTTTCTAACGTCCCTGTGGGTCATTTGGGTACTCAGTTTCCACCTGCGTCCCCTTGTTCATGTACCAAGCCTATTCTCTATGCTCTTCGTCTCTTAATTTCTCGTTGTCAATCTTCCTTTATAGTTGTTGTTGACTCTCGTAGTTCCCTCATGGCTCTCGGGTCCTTTAATCCGGTTCATCCAGTGGTTGTTGAGATCCAGCATTGGCTGTTTCTTGTTCACAGTAAATTTAAGTTGGTTGAGTTTTGTTGGGTTCCCAGCCATATTGGTGTCTCTTTAAATGAGCGTGCGGATGCTGCCGCCAGGGAAGCTGTCCGCTCTTGTCCCATCTCTCGTAAAGGTATTCATTATTCCGACTTTTACCCGGTTATCCATTCGGCCGTCCTCCTACCACCGTAACCGGCGATGGGAAACGACTCTGGCGAGGTTGCGTATTGGCCATACTCGCTCATGGTCACTTAATGGAGCGCCGCCCTGCTCCTTATTGTCCAAATTGCATTGTCCCTCTTACACTCGTGCATATCCTTGTTGAATGTCTTGACTTACGGGACGAGCGTGTGTCTAGCTTTCCGACCGTCCCCCATGGTCGGTTGTCCCTCGATAGAATTCTCGGTGACTCGGATACTTTTGATATCGTTCGCCTTATGCGTTTCTGTTCTCGTATTGGCATCCTTGGTGATATTTAGCGCCCTCTAATTATCCGGCACATTTGATGACGCTACATAGTCTTCCCGGTTTGGTGCCTTCATTTGATAATTACTTACTTACTCATGTACCACCCGTGTTAAACAATTTATCCTTATCTACCCTTGTCAATTATTCGGAGAATTTTGTAAGTTGTGGTCATGTCTCCCCATACTCTTCTGTCTTTCAGTGTCGTGAAGTGCATTTCTCGCAGCTTTTTCTCGTAACTCATGTCCCTTAGTTCTGGAACTAACCTAGTGTCATACCTCAGAACTTTTTCCAGCTTCGTCGTGTGCTTGACAAAGTACGGAATCCATGCTGGGGCCGCATACTCCAGGATTGGTCTTACATATGTGGTGTACAAGATTCTGAATGATTCCTTTCTCAAGTTTCTGAACGCTGTTCTGATGTTAGCCAGCCTCGCATATGCCGCAGACGTGATTCTTTTTATGTGGACTTCAGAGACAGGTTTTGGTGTGATATCAACTCCTAGATCATTCTCTCTGTCCTTTTCATTAAGTACTTCATCTCCCATTCTGTATTCTGTGTCTGGCCTCCTGTTTCCACTGCCTATTGTCATTGCTTTGCATTTGTTTGGGTTGAACTTCAACAGCCCTTTGTTGGACCATTCACTCAGTCAGTCTAGGTCATTTTGTAGCCTCTTACTATCATCCTCTGTTTCAATCCTCCACATAATTTTTGAATCATCAGCAAACATTGAGAGAAACGAGTCTATACCCTCTGGGAGATCATTTACCTATATCAGAAATAGTATAGGTCCAAGGATTGTTTATGTATGTGTGTGTGGGGGGGTGGGGGTGTGTGCATGCATGTGTGCATGCGTGCGTGCGTGCATGTGAGTATGTGTATGTGTCACGATGGCCCCTTAAGTGTCAACCTCTACACGGAATGAGCCACTTTGAGATTTTAAATATATATGATATACTGATCAAGAATTTGATAATATTTTACCTCACTCTGTACATCAGAATAACTGACAAAGACAGTACATACCAGCCAGAGCTTTCCCTCACACAACCAGATGAGTATATAAAGCCCTTATATCGAGGTGGATCCGTTGTCGTTCCCACGTGGATGCTTCACAAGTGCAGTAGATTGGTGATGGTGGTTCTTCTCTATCTAACACAAACTCTGGAGTTCGTCACTGTATCCTTATGTCTGTTGTTTTACTGTCCATTAATTTACTGTGTCACTGTTCACTATAGTTCAAGTATATCTAGGTACCAATATGTAAACATAAGCCTCGTGGCCGTGCGTTCCCACGTGGCCTGGTGCTGGTGGTTGGTCACTTTCAACACAAAGTGCTAGCTATATCACTGTATTTTTTCTTTCCTATGTGTAGTTATACACATTGTGATAACCGAGATCTGTGCTCCATCACTGTAATCTTATGGCGAATATTGGAGAGTGCGACCCTCCCACATGGCTGACGACTGACGACTCTCCCTACCCTGTGTGTGTGTGTGTGTGTGTGTGTGTGTGTGTGTGTGTGTGTGTGTGTGTGTGTGTGTGTGTGTGTGTGTGTGTGTGTGTATTCACCTAGTTTTATTCACCTAGTTGTGCTTGCGGGGGTTGAGCTCTGCTCTTTTGGCGTGTGTGTGTGTGTGTGTGTGTGTGTGTGTACTCACCTAGTTGTGCTTGCGGGGGTTGAGCTCTGGCTCTTTGGTCCCGCCTCTCAACCGTCAATCAACAGGTGAACAGGTTCCTAAGCCTATTGGGCTCTATCATATCTACACTTGAAACTGTGTATGGAGTCAGCCTCCACCACATCGCTTCCAAATGCATTCCATTTGTCAACCACTCTGACACTAAAAAAGTTCTTTCTAATATCTCTGTGGCTCATATGGGCACTCAGTTTCCACCTGTGTCCCCTAGTGCGTGTGACCCTTGTGTTAAACAGCCTGTCTTTATCAACCCTGTCGATTCCCTTGAGAATCTTGAATGTGGTGATCATGTACCCCCTAACTCTACTGTCTTCCAACGAAGTGAGGTTTAATTTCCGTAGTCTCTCCTCGTAGCTCATACCTCTCAGCTCGGGTACTAGTCTGGTGGCAAACCTTTGAACCTTTTCCAGTTTAGTCTTATGCTTGACTAGATATGGACTCCATGCTGGAGCCGCATACTCCAGGATTGGTCTGACATATGTGGTATATAATGTTCTGAAAGATTCCTTACACAAGTTTCTAAAGGTCGTTCTTATGTTAGCCAACCTGGCATATGCTGCTGATGTTATCTTCTTGATATGAGCTTCAGGGGACAGGTCTGGCGTGATATCAACCCCCAGGTCTTTCTCTCTCTCTGACTCTTGAAGTATTTCATCTCCCAAATGGTATCTTGTATCCGATCTCCTGCTTCCTACCCCTATCTTCATTACATTACATTTGCTTGCGTTAAACTCTAACAGCCATTTGTTCGACCATTCCTGCAGCTTGTCCAGGTCTTCTTGAAGCCTCAAGCTGTCCTCCTCTGTCTTAATCCTTCTCATAATTTTGGCTTCGTCAGCAAACATTGAGAGGAATGAATCTATACCCTCTGTGAGATCATTTACGTATATCAGAAACAGGATAGGTCCAAGTACAGAGCCGCCCTGTGGGACTCCACTGGTGACTTCACGCCATTCTGAGGTCTCACCCCTCACTGTAACTCTCTGCTTCCTATAGCTTAGGTACTCCCTTATCCACTGGAGTGCCCTACCAGTTACTCCTGCCTGTTTCTCCAGCTTATGCATCAACCTTTTATGGGGGTACTGTGTCAAAGGCTTTCCGACAGTCCAAAAAAATGCAGTCCGCCCACTCTTCTCTTACTTGCTTAATCTTTGTCACCTGATCGTAGAATTCTATCAAGCCTGTAAGGCAAGATTTACCCTCCCTGAACCCATGTTGATGGGTTGTCACGAAGTCTCTTCTCTCCAGATGTGTTACTAGGTTTTATCTCACAATCTTCTCCATCACCTTGCATGGTATACAAGTTAAGGACACTGGCCTATAGTTCAGTGCCTCTTGTCTGTCACCCATTTTGTATATTGGTACTACATTAGCAGTCTTCCATATTTCTGGTAGGTCCCCCATTTCCAGTGACTTACTATACACTATGGAGAGTGGTAAGCAAAGTGCTCCTGCACACTCTTTCAATACCCATGTTAAGATCCATCCGGCCCAACAGCTTTTCTCACATCCAGCTCCAATAGGTGCTTCTTGACCTCATCTCTTGTAATTTCGAACCTATCCAAGGTCACCTGGTTTGCTGCCACCTCTTCTAGCGCCGTGACATCTCCTTGTTCTATTGTAAAGACCTCCTGGAACCTTTTGTTGAGTTCTTCACACACCTCTTTGTCATTCTCTGTGTACCTGTCCTCGCCCACCCTAAGTTTCATCACCTGTTCCTTCACTGTTGTCTTCCTCCTGATGTGACTGTGTAGTAACTTTGATTCGGTCTTGGCTTTATTAGCTATATCATTTTCATGCCTTTTCTCAGCTGCTCTTCTCACACTGACATACTCGTTCCTGGTTCTCTGGTATCTCTCTCTACTTTCTGGTGTTCTGTTATTACGGAAGTTCCTCCATGCCCTTTTGTTTAGCTCCTTTGCTTTCATAAATTCCCTATTAAACCACTGATTCTTCCTTTGCTTCTCTGTTTTTTCCTGTCGGGCTGGGACAAACCTGCTTACAGCCTCCTGACATTTTTGGGTGACATAGCCCATCATGTCTTATACGGACTTGGTTCCGAGTTCTGTGTCCCAATGTATATCCCATAGGAATTTATTCATTTCCTCATAGTTTCCTTTTCGGTACGCCAGCCCTTTGGTTCCCAGTTCTTTTTTGGGGGTGATAATTCCCAACTCAACCAGGTACTCAAAGCTCAATACACTATGATCACTCATTCCCAATGGGGCTTCCAACTTAACTTCCCTTATATCCGACTCATTTAGGGTAAATATCAGATCAAGCAAGGCTGGTTCATTCCCTCCTCTCATTCTTGTCGGTCTCTTGACGTGTTGACTTAGAAAGTTTCTTGTTGCCACATCCAGCAGCTTAGCTCTCCACGTGTCTGGACCTCCATGTGGGTCTCTGTTCCCCCAATCTATCTTTCCATGGTTGAAGTCTCCCATGATTAGAAGTCTGGATCCGTTCCTGCTAGCCACAGAAGCTGCTCTCTCTATTATATTGATGGTGGCCAAGTTGTTTCTATCATATTCCTGTCTGGGTCTTCTGTCATTCCGTGGGGGGGGGGGTTATATATGACTGCTATTATAATTTTCTGTCCTCCAATTGCTATGGTGCCTGATATGTAGTCACTGAAACCTACACAGTTCTTAATTACCATCTCTTCGAAACTCCAACCTTCTCTTAGTAGCAAAGCTACACCACCTCCTCCTCTCCCTTCTCTCTCTTTCCTCACTACATAGTAGCCCTGTGGAAACACTGTGTTTGTTAGGATTTTCGTTAGCTTTGTTTCTGTGAGTGCTGTTATGTCTGGGTTTTCTTCTAGTGCCCATTCTCCAAGTTCACTTGTTTTATTTGTAATCCCATCTATGTTAGTGTACATCGCCTTGAAGCTCACTTTCTTCTGTTCATTTTCATGTCCCTTTCTTGGCGAGCATTCTGCTGGTGTGGGAAGCTGTTGCGTGGGTGAGAGGATCTGTGAGGTGGTTTGCAGGGTCTCAGAGGATTTTAGGGTAGGGGGTGGGGGTTTAAGGAAAAGGAGGACAGGTAGGGTGTGGGTTAAGGAGATAGGGGGGACATGGAGGATACGGGGTGAGGGAGGAGGAGGGGATAGGGAGGGTATGCGATGAAGGGGGAGGGGGGACAGGGGGGAAAAGGAGGGAGGGGGGACATGATGGGAATGGGGATGGTGTGTCAGGGTCAGAATGGGGTGGGGGGAGGGAGGATTGGGTGGGGGCAGGTAGGGTGAGGGAAGGGAGGGTTTCTATGCAGAGGGAGGTGGTGGTGTTGCCCTCCCCTCTGGTGTTGCTGGGATGCTGGTTTTGGGTTCCCCTCTTGCCTCTGGGACTGTTGTGTTGGGGGCTGTGATTTCCTGGTTTGCTCCTCTCTCCCTGCGCTTCCTCCTTGTCTCTGCTGCCCTGGCTCTCTCCTCCTTCGTCCTGTCCCTTTGCAGGAATACTTTTTTGTATCCCTCCACATGCTGCAGACGACTCTTCCTTTCGAGAATATCCTCCTTCATGGTTTCTTTTGTAAACACCACCTTTACAAGTCAGTTTCTGTCCTTGTTGTACCAGCCCAACCTGAAAACCTTCTCAATGTTATGTACAGCCCCTTCCATCTGTAACCTCTTCAATAGCCCATGTACTGCCTCTCTATCCTTGCCATTCCATTCTTGCCTGTTGGATCCTTCCTGTCCTTTGATGCCTACAACTACCACTGATCTTTTTCTTTCCAGCAGTTGAGTGGTGCACCTTGCTGCTTCCTTTGACGTAACTGCCTGCATCGCTACCTCCCTCACTGTGTCCATTGCTTCTGAGCTCTTTTTCAGTCGTTCCTCAAATGTTTCAGGTACAGAGGGATTTCCTTCCAATGTAACATTCCCACCTTCCCTTTGGATGATAATCTGATGCTCTGTCTCTTTATTTTTCTCTGTGAGGGATTTGATCTCCTCCCTTGCTGATGCCAGCTCACTTTGCAGATTGTTAATTGTAATCCTCATTTCATTCATCTCCCTCCTGAATTCCTCCAGAACTTGGGTTAGCAATTCCTTCGTTTGATCACCCTGTCTGCTTCCCGTGTCCCTGTTGCGGCCTCTTGCCATTTTGCCCCTTGTCAAGAGAGAGAGAGAGAGAGAGAGAGAGAGAGAGAGAGAGAGAGAGAGAGAGAGAGAGAGAGAGAGAGAGAGAGAGAGAGAGAGAGAGAGAGAGAGAGAGAGAGCGAGAGAGAGAGAGAGAGAGAGAGAGAGAGAGAGAGAGAGAGAGAGAGAGAGAGAGAGAGAGAGAGAGAGAGAGAGAGAGAGAGAGAGAGAGAGAGCGAGAGAGAGAGAGAGAGAGAGAGAGAGAGAGAGAGCGAGAGAGAGAGAGAGAGAGAGAGAGAGAGAGAGAGAGAGAGAGAGAGAGAGAGAGAGAGAGAGAGAGAGAGAGAGAGAGAGAGAGAGAGAGAGAGAGAGAGAGAGAGAGAGAGAGAGAGAGAGAGAGAGAGAGAGAGAGAGAGAGAGAGAGAGAGAGAGAGAGAGAGAGAGAGAGAGAGAGAGAGAGAGAGAGAGAGAGAGAGAGAGAGAGAGAGAGAGAGAGAGAGAGAGAGAGAGAGAGAGAGAGAGAGAGAGAGAGAGAGAGAGAGAGAGAGAGAGAGAGAGAGAGAGAGAGAGAGAGAGAGAGAGAGAGAGAGAGAGAGAGAGAGAGAGAGAGAGAGAGAGAGAGAGAGAGAGAGAGAGAGAGAGAGAGAGAGAGAGAGAGAGAGAGAGAGAGAGAGAGAGAGAGAGAGAGAGAGAGAGAGAGAGAGAGAGAGAGAGAGAGAGAGAGAGAGAGAGAGAGAGAGAGAGAGAGAGAGAGAGAGAGAGAGAGAGAGAGAGAGAGAGAGAGAGAGAGAGAGAGAGAGAGAGAGAGAGAGAGAGAGAGAGAGAGAGAGAGAGAGAGAGAGAGAGAGAGAGAGAGAGAGAGAGAGAGAGAGAGAGAGAGAGAGAGAGAGAGAGAGAGAGAGAGAGAGAGAGAGAGAGAGAGAGAGAGAGAGAGAGAGAGAGAGAGAGAGAGAGAGAGAGAGAGAGAGAGAGAGA
The DNA here is from genome assembly GCF_040958095.1 of Procambarus clarkii. Lineage (NCBI taxonomy): Eukaryota > Metazoa > Arthropoda > Malacostraca > Decapoda > Cambaridae > Procambarus > Procambarus clarkii. The sequence goes on along the minus strand of NC_091150.1, from coordinate 61,618,438 downwards.
GAGAGAGAGAGAGAGAGAGAGAGAGAGAGAGAGAGAGAGAGAGAGAGAGAGAGAGAGAGAGAGAGAGAGAGAGAGAGAGAGAGAGAGAGAGAGAGAGAGAGAGAGAGAGAGAGAGAGAGAGAGAGAGAGAGAGAGAGAGAGAGAGAGAGAGAGAGAGAGAGAGAGAGAGAGAGAGAGAGAGAGAGAGAGAGAGAGAGAGAGAGAGAGAGAGAGAGAGAGAGAGAGAGAGAGAGAGAGAGAGAGAGAGAGAGAGAGAGAGAGAGAGAGAGAGAGAGAGAGAGAGAGAGAGAGAGAGAGAGAGAGAGAGAGAGAGAGAGAGAGAGAGAGAGAGAGAGAGAGAGAGAGAGAGAGAGAGAGAGAGAGAGAGAGAGAGAGAGAGAGAGAGAGAGAGAGAGAGAGAGAGAGAGAGAGAGAGAGAGAGAGAGAACGTGTGTGCATGTGGGATGGGGTTAAGAGGAGGTGAGGTGTTCAGCTTACGGCAGGTAAGAGAGGGGGTAAGAGAGGGGGTGGTTTATGAGAGATTTTATCCCCTTTCCACGAAAGGTGTTAATCCCTTCTACCTTGTGTGTGCGTTTTGTGCATACGTACGTGGGCTTGAGTGCGTGCGTGCTTGTGCGTGCATGGGTGCGCATGCGTGCGTGCGTGTGTCACGAGTTCCCGTAAGCGGTAACTTCTACCCAGAATGATCCACTCTGAGATTTTAAATATATATACTATCCTGAACAAGAATTTTATAATATTTTACCTCACACTGTACACCTGATTAATTGACCAGAGAGGGGGTACATACCAGTCTGCTTCCCGCTCACACAACTAGATGAGTAATGATGATGTATGGTTGACGATGGTGCTCCGTCGTCACCTTCCACTTGGTGATTCTCTAAGTGCTTGTAGATTGGTGATGTCGGTTCCTCTCTATCTACACAAATCTCTGGAGTCACAGTCACCACCCAACAAACACAATCAGCAGTTCCACGGCGGTCGTCCCACCTGGCCGTCAGGTCAGGTCGCTCTGCGCGGTCCTCCACACTGTATGCACCGGTGATGCCACTAGCTACACTTTGGTTTCTTTGCACTATCGCTAGCGATATGACTATGCTATGTAGCACCCTGCTAGCTACACACTGCGAGAGGCCAAATACTATGATCTAGCCTCTATAATCCTTCAATGTCTCGAGAAATTGACGAATTTCCCCGGACCTCGCTAATCGCGTGTGTCTCCTACCGTCGCTGGCCTACTACTCCTGTGTGTGTGTGTGTACTCACCTAGTTGTACTCACCTAGTTGTGCTTGTGGGGGTTGAGCTCTGGCTCTTTGGTCCCGCCTCTCAACTGTCAATCAACAGGTGTACAGGTTCCTGAGCCAATTGGGCTCTATCATATCTACACTTGAAACTGTGTATGGAGTCAGCCTCCACCACATCACGTCCTAATGCATTCCATTTGTCAACCACTCTGACACTAAAAAAGTTCTTTCTAATATCTCTGTGGCTCATTTGGGCACTCAGTTTCCACCTGTGTCCCCTAGTGTGTGTGCCCCTTGTGTTAAACAGCCTGTCTTAATCAACCCTGTCGATTCCCTTGAGGATCTTGAATGTGGTGATCATGTCCCCCCTAACTCTTCTATCTTCCAACGAAGTGAGGTTTAATTCCCGTTGTCTCTCCTCGTAGCTCATACCTCTCAGCTCGGGTACTAGTCTGGTGGCAAACCTTTGAGCCTTTTCCATTTTAGTCTTATGCTTGACTAGATATGAACTCCATGCTGGTGCCGCATACTCCAGGATTGGTCTGACATATGTGGTATATAATGTTCTGAAAGATTCCTTACACAAGTTTCTAAAGGCCGTTCTTATGTTAGCCAACCTGGCATATGCTGCTGCTGTTATCCTCTTCATATGAGCTTCAGGGGACAGGTCTGGCGTGATATCAACCCCCAGGTCTTTCTCTCTCTCGGACTCTTGAAGTATTTCATCTCCCAAGTGATACCTTGTATCTGGTCTCCTGCTTCCTACCCCTATTTTCCTTTCATTACATTTGCTTGGATTAAACTTTAACAGCCAATTGTCCGACCATTCCTGCAGCTTGTCCAGGTCTTCTTGAAGCCTCCAGCTGTCCTCCTCTGTCTTAATCCTTCTCATAATTTTGGCGTCGTCAGCAAATAATGAGAGGAATGAGTCTATACCCTCTGGGAGATCATTTACGTATATCAGAAACAGGATAGGTCCAAGTACAGAGCCCTGTGGGACTCCACTGGTGACTTCACGCCAGTCTGAGGTCTCACCCCTCACTGTAACTCTCTGCTTCTTATTGTTTAGGTACTCCCTTATCCACTGGAGCGCCCTACCAGTTACTCCTGCCTGTTTCTCCAGCTTATGCATCAGCCTTTTATGGGGTACTGTGTCAAAGGCTTTCCGACAGTCCAAAAAAATGCAGTCCGCCCATCCTTCTCTTTCTTGTTTAATCTTTGTCACCTGATCGTAGAATTCTATCAATCCTGTAAGGCAAGATTTACCCTCCCTGAACCCATGTTGATGGGTTGTCACGAAGTCTCTTCTCTCCAGATGTGTTACTAGGTTTTTTCTCACAATCTTCTCCATCACCTTGCATGGTATACAAGTTAAGGACACTGGCCTGTAGTTCAGTGCCTCTTGTCTGTCACCCTTTTTGTATATTGGTACTATATTAGCAGTCTTCCATATTTCTGGTAGGTCCCCCGTTTCCAGTGACCTACTATACACTATGGAGAGTGGTAGGCAAAGTGCTCCTGCACACTCTTTCAATACCCATGGCGAGATTCCATCCGGCCTACCAGCTTTTCTCACATCCAGCTCCAATAGGTGCTTCTTGACCTCATCTCTTGTAATTTCGAACCTATCCAAGGTCACCTGATTTGCTGCCACCTCTTCTAGCGCCGCGACATCTTCCTGTTCTATTGTAAAGACCTCCTGGAACCTTTTGTTGAGTTCTTCACACACCTCTTGGTGTGTGAAGAACGACTCGGGGAGCCGGTCGGCCGAGCGGACAGCACGCGGGACTTGTGATCCTGTGGTCCTGGGTTCGATCCTAGGCGCCGGCGAGAAACAATGGGCAGAGTTTCTTTCACCCTATGCCCCTGTTACCTAGCAGTAAATTAGGTACCTGGGTGTTAGTCAGCTGTCACGGGCTGCTTCCTGCGGGTGGAGGCCTGGTTGAGGACCGGGCCGCGGGGACACTAAAAAAAAGCCCCGAAATCATCTCAAAATAACCTCAAGATAACCTCTTTGTCATTCTCTGTGTACCTGTCCTCGCCCACCCTAAGTTTCATCACCTGTTCCTTCACTGTTGTCCTCCTCCTGATGTGACTGTGTGTGTGTGTGTGTGTGTGTATGTCTACTCTGACACAGAAAAAGTTCTTTCTAACGTCCCTGTGGCTCATTTGGGTACTCAGTCTCCACCTGTGTCCCCTTGTTCACGTACCACCTGTATTATAAAGTTTATCTTTATCTACCCTGTCAATTCCTCTGAGAATTTTGTAGGTAGTGATCATGTCTCCCCTTACTCTTCTGTCTTCCAGTGTCGTGAGGTGCATCTCACGCAGATTTTCCTCATAACGCATGCCTCTTGGTTCAGGGACTAGCCTAGTGGCATACCTCTGAACCTTTTCCAGCGTCATCTTGTGATTGACTTGGTACGGGCTCCATGCTGGGGAGGAACGATTCTATACCCTCTGGGAGATGTCGCAGGGTGTAGCCCACACCCTGCGACCCCAGACTAATGTGTGACACTGTGTGACAGCACAAAATATCAATTCGAAATTGGGCTTCCAGCTTTGGTATATTTAATGATTAATACAGAATATGCTGTATATATCTGCCAGCTGTCTGCCACCTGTCTTTTAGTTGTCAGCCAGCTGTCTGACGTCTGACAGCGATCAGTTTGGTAAGGCAAGTGACGTTACAGGCAACACATCAACATTGTCTTGCTGTGTCACCAGCTGTGTGTATCAGAGTACAGGGAAGTGTGTGTCACCAGCTGTGTGTATCAGAGTACAGGGAAGTGTCACCAGCTGTATGCACCAGATTACAGGGAAGTGTCACCAGCTGTATGCACCAGATTACAGGGAAGTGTCACCAGCTGTATGCACCAGAGTACAGGGAAGTGTGTGTCACCAGCTGTGTGTATCAGAGTAAAGGGAAGTGTGTCACCAGCTGTGTGTATCAGAGTACAGGGAAGTGTGTGTCACCAGCTGTATGTATCAGAGTACAGGGAAGTGTGTGTCACCAGCTGTATGCACCAGAGTACAGGGAAGTGTGTGTCACCAGCTGTATGCACCAGAGTACAGGGAAGTGTCACCAGCTGTATGTATCAGAGTACAGGGAAGTGTCACCAGCTGTATGTATCAGAGTACAGGGAAGTGTCACCAGCTGTGTGTATCAGAGTACAGGGAAGTGTGTGTCACCAGCTGTATGTATCAGAGTACAGGGAAGTGTGTGTCACCAGCTGTATGCACCAGAGTACAGGGAAGTGTCACCAGCTGTATGCACCAGAGTACAGGGAAGTGTCACCAGCTGTATGCACCAGAGTACAGGGAAGTGTCACCAGCTGTATGCACCAGAGTACAGGGAAGTGTCACCAGCTGTATGTATCAGAGTACAGGGAAGTGTCACCAGCTGTATGCACCAGAGTACAGGGAAGTGTCACCAGCTGTATGCACCAGAGTACAGGGAAGTGTCACCTGCTGTATGCACCAGAGTACAGGGAAGTGTCACCAGCTGTATGCACCAGAGTACAGGGAAGTGTCACCAGCTGTATGCACCAGAGTACAGGGAAGTGTCACCAGCTGTATGCACCAGAGTACAGGGAAGTGTCACCAGCTGTATGCACCAGAGTACAGGGAAGTGTCACCAGCTGTATGCACCAGAGTACAGGGAAGTGTGTGAACACCTCTCCGTTAGAGCTGCCTGGCTCCGGTCTCCAATATTCACTATCATTTTCAACCGGACAGGGTCCCACACCACGCAAAGTTGACTCTCACCAACTAAACATTTCTTAAAATAGTCATGATCACGAACGATATTTTTCTCTATGAAACGTGAAATTGGCCAAGGACTAGGGGAAGGTTGGACCAAGCTCCGAAAATCTCAGTTATAACTACAACACGCGTCCTTCTCCAGGTCTGAACGTTTCTCTCGGGAGGTGTGTGGACCACACTATCTGGCTCTGATGGCGTCTGTGATGAAGCCTCCTGACCTTGTGTGTCCTCAGCTGTGTCCTGGCTTCTGTTATAGCTTACTGACGTAGTCTGTCTTCAGCTGTGTCCTGGCTTCAGTTATAGCTTACTGACGTAGTCTGTCTTCAGCTGTGTCCTAGCTTCAGTTACAGCTTACTGACGTAGTCTGTCTTCAGCTGTGTCCTGGCTTCTGTTATAGCTTACTGACGTAGTCTGTCTTCAGCTGTGTCCTAGCTTCAGTTATAGCTTACTGACGTAGTCTGTCTTCAGCTGTGTCCTGGCTTCTGTTATAGCTTACTGACGTAGTCTGTCTTCAGCTGTGTCCTGGCTTCTGTTATAGCTTACTGACGTAGTCTATCTACAGCTGTGTCCTGGCTTCAGTTATAGCTTACTGACGTAGTCTGTCTTCAGCTGTGTCCTAACTTCAGTTACAGCTTACTGACGTAGTCTGTCTTCAGCTATGTCCTGGCTTCTGTTATAGCTTACTGACGTAGTCTGTCTTCAGCTGTGTCCTGGCTTCAGTTATAGCTTACTAACGTAGTCTGTCTTCAGCTGTGTCCTAGCTTCAGTTACAGCTTACTGACGTAGTCTGTCTTCAGCTGTGTCCTGGCTTCTGTTATAGCTTACTGACGTAGTCTGTCTTCAGCTGTGTCCTAGCTTCAGTTATAGCTTACTGACGTAGTCTGTCTTCAGCTGTGTCCTGGCTTCTGTTATAGCTTACTGACGTAGTCTGTCTTCAGCTGTGTCCTGGCTTCTGTTATAGCTTACTGACGTAGTCTGTCTACAGCTGTGTCCTGGCTTCTGTTATAGCTTACTGACGTAGTCTGTCTTCAGCTGTGTCCTAGCTTCAGTTGTATCTTGCTGATGTAGTGTCTTCAGCTGTCTTAGCTGCAGTTGCAGCTGTCTTATCGTTCAGTCATAGTCTATTATAATGAAACCTCGCGAACCGCTAATATGAACAGTTCTATTATCTCACTTATAGTGCCGAGGGTTCACTTTGATAGTGAAAAGATACTGCAAGTGACTCACACAGGAGGAGACTCTGAGTGTTTGGGGAATTATCATGTCACAGCACACCGAGGAAAGTATGGAGTTAACACCCAGTGATTTTAGAATTTCATTTCTCTACATAAATAAAAATAAAAGGGATTTGGACTCAGGATTAAATAACAACATTGGCAAATTTGTAGACGATGTAAAAATAGGACGGGAAATAATCTCAAAAGTATGTAAGTTACTTCAAGTCAATATATAAAATATAGGAATTACTGGAGCCTCAGGTTAATATTAGGAAATGTTTTGAACTGAAATTTCCAAGTGAGCACTGAGCGGTCCCGGGAGTCACGACTATCAGGCCTCTGAAGCCAAACACATTATTATTAATTGGTCGATACAATGAAAAAAAATAATGCAGGGATACTTGCCTCAGTTTCTCCTCGCTCTTGTCCCCTCACCACGACGCAGTTCACCTCCGCTCACCGCACTGTAGAAAAGTTTTATATTCTCTTACATGTGTACGAAGACGGAGACAAAGCTAATGCAAGAATAAGAAACTTCTGTGAAGAGGGAAGTTGCATTTACCTAATTAGAAGGCGAAGAGGAAGGGGTGAGAAGGCTCAAGTACAGAGTAAGATGAAAGGTATAACAAAAGGGCCTTCACGGACAGTGTGAAGATCTCCTGAGGACATTCACGAACAGTGTGAAGATCAGCTGCGTACATTCACGGACAGTGTGAAGATCAGCTGAGTACATTCACGGACAGTGTGGAGATCAGCTGAGAACATTCACGGACAGTGTAAAGATCAGCTGAGAACATTCACGGACAGTGTGAAGATCAGCTGAGAACATTCACGGACAGAGTGAAGATCTCCTGAGGACATTCACGGACATTGTGAAGATCTCCTGAGGACATTCACGGACAGTGTGAAGATTGTGGGACATTTGGGGCTTGACTCTATTTATTTAAATATTAATGTAATGAAATTCTATTACGAAGGACCACCCGCTTTTATAGTAAAGAGGGAAACTAATAAAATATGATCATTGGAAAATTCCTAGATGAACCAGTAACTATGGATAAAATACTAGAGAATATGATCACTTATATAATTAATGGGCTGTATAATTTAACTGAATCAAAGCCTCAAACACCTACATTGGGGGGTTATTACTGGAACTTCATATATGTCCAGGAACTAGTGTGGTTCGTGCACCAGTTCATTATGCAATAATCTAATCCTATGACCAATTATAGAATCATTATATTTATCACCAATAAGAACATAGATTATAACATGAGAAATTAATAATTATAATAAACACATGTCAATCCAAAGGAACAGTGCTCTGCATGAATAATACTACAGATAATGGAATTTAATGAATACAGAAAGGGTCTTAGCTTGAAGACGATTTCCAAGAAGTTGGTTACGACTCATCCTCGGAATCTCCTGGACTCATCATGGAACACTGGGAGATGATTAACACGGGAAATGACAGCTCGGAGAATTCTTCACACACGCTGTAAATCAAATTATATTCAGTAGCAACAGATTAAGCTGCTAGACATCTATGTTCAAGAAAATTAAATTAAATAATGGAGGTAAATAATAACCTGTGGTTTTTAATAGTCTCTCTGCGTGACGACAAGCTACCCAGCTATAACCCCTTCCTAAATGATGCATCAAATGGGAATAAAGGTACTTAGCTAATAGGGCACTGTGTAAGTTAAGGCTTGCCGAAGTTCGCGTCCTAGGTTCAGGCGTCGTTGTAACGAACACGTGGTGGCGAGCCTAGCCTAGATGTTGACGCGCTTCACTGGCCGGTCACGTTGGGCTACACGGAACAAATTTAACAGGTTCCTGGTTGAATGTCAAATTAAATCTCTTGACAATTCAACACGATGTGTAAAGTGACACTGACACCAGCTAAGTTGTTGTCTGCAAAGGTTCTTCACACCTCACAGTGGCGACTTTCATCTGGAGCTCTTGGTGGCGTCTACCCTGGTGGCTTGGGTAATGGCGTCTCTCTCTGAGCGCGTCGCCTCGTGTACTGGCGTCTCCCCTGCCCCGCTCCGCGTCCTGCGTTTGATACACAAATTATTTACTACGAATATTATCATTTCTCGCAGTTGTGATTGAAATGCTCGGATAAGGACGGGTTTATTATTCAGAGGAGTTAAAGATTATTATTTGCCCGTTTTACGATGGTAAACAAGCAATGGAGATGAATTAAAGTCTCTCCAGGGCATTCACGCGTGACGTTAAATTTATTACCAGATAACCGTTATAACTATAAACGCTCTATTTGGCATTAGTTGGGGATCAGTTTATCTGTAAATAATTATCACACAGAACACCGTTGTTTTATAGAGAATCAAACTCAATTCTCAGACACACTGGATATAGTTGTGTTTATTATAATGGAATCTGACGCAATACTGGCGTCTGGTGACGTAAGAATTCTAGCCTTATTGTACAGATGTAATTATTAGTACATGTGAACTTTACGTTTGGTTAATTTTAATTACTACAGTGATTAATGGATTTAGTAATAATTAATAATAATACAACAGTGTTGTATTTAGTGTTGGAAATTTCCAACAAAGATCAGTTGAGTACATTCACGGACAGAGTGAAGATCAGCTGAGTACATTCACAGACAGAGTGAAGATCTCCTGAGGACATTCACGGACAGTGTGAAGATCAGCCGAGAACATTCACGGACAGTGTGAAGATCTGCTGAGTACATCCACGGACAGTGTAAAGATCAGCTGAGAACATTCACGGAAAGAGTGAAGATCTCCTGAGGACATTCACGGACAGTGTGAAGATCAGCTGAGTACATTCACGGATAGTGTGAAGATCAGCTGACATTTCACGGACATTCACGGTCTTTCGGAGCCTGAATAGTCCTATTAGGCAACCTGACACTCTCAATGGTTACCAGTGCCAAGACTCAGCTGCGGCAGCGTAAAATTAAGAAATGTTAAAGTAAATAGTTTCTATTATCTGTTATGATATTTTTACAAACATTCTCTTGTGGATTCCCTTCAGTGGCTCCATATTCCGTGTTTGTAACAAGTTACCAAGTTTGTGTAGAATACGAGAAGACAATGAAGGCTGTGAAGCCAGAGTTAATTTTCAGTTAACGAGTCTCACAGACGGTGTAGTGATACATGAGAACCATTGTGGCACCTTTTGTGTCTCCTTAGACGGTGATGAGGAGAAACACTCCATAAACATGTTGTTGCTGGAGCCTCTCCAACCGTGTGTATAGCAGCTGGGGGAAGGGGGCTCACATGTACAGCAGCTGGGGGAGGGGGCTCAAATGTATAGCAGCTGGGGGAGGGGGCTCACATGTACAGCAGCTGGGGGAGGGGGCTCACATGTATAGCAGCTGGGGGAGGGGGCTCACATGTACAGCAGCTGGGGGAGGGGGCTCACATGTATAGCAGCTGGGGGAGGGGCTCACATGTACAGCAGCTGGGGAAGGGGGATCACATGTATTGCAGTTGGGGGAGGGGGCTCACATGTATAGCAGCTGGGGGAGGGGGCTCACACGTACAGCAGCTGGGGGAGGGGGCTCAGATGTATAGCAACTGGGGGAGGGGGCTCACATGTATAACAGCTGGGGGAGGGGGCTCACATATACAGCAGCTAGGTGGGGGGCTCACACGTACAGCAGCTGGGGGAGGGGGCTCACATGTATAGCAGCTGGGCGAGGGGGCTCACATGTATAGCAGCTGGGGGAGGTTGCTCACGTGTATAGCAGCTAGGGGAGGGGGCTCACACGTACAGCAGGTGGGGGAGGGGGCTCACACGTTCAGCAGCTGGGTGGGGGGCTCACACGTACAGCAGCGGGGGGAGGGGGCTCACGTGTATAGCAGCTGGGGGAGGGGGCTCACACGGACAGCAGCTGGGGGAAGGGGCTCACGTGTATAGCAGCTGGGGGAGGGGGCTCACATGTATAGCAGCTGGGGGAGGGGGCTCACATGTATAGCAGCTGGGGGAGGGGCTCACACGTAAAGCAGCTGGGGGAGGGGGCTCACACGTACAGCAGCTGGGGGAGGGGGCTCACACGTACAGCAGCTGGGGGAGGTTGCTCACGTGTATAGCAGCTAGGGGAGGGGGCTCACACGTACAGCAGGTGGGGGAGGGGGCTCACACGTACAGCAGCTGGGTGGGGGGCTCACACGTACAGCAGCGGGGGGAGGGGGCTCACGTGTATAGCAGCTGGGGGAGGGGGCTCACACGGACAGCAGCTGGGGGAAAGGGCTCACGTGTATAGCAGCTGGGGGAGGGGTCTCACACGGACAGCAGCTGGGGGAGGGGGCTCACGTGTATAGCAGCTGGGGGAGGGGGCTCACATGTATAGCAGCTGGGGGAGGGGGCTCACATGTATAGCAGCTGGGGGAGGGGCTCACACGTACATCAGCTGGGGGAGGGGGCTCACACGTACAGCAGCTGGGGGAGGGAGCTCACACGTACAGCAGCTGGGGGAGGTTGCTCACGTGTATAGCAGCTGGGGGAGGGGGCTCACACGTACAGCAGGTGGGGGAGGGGGCTCACACGTACAGCAGCGGGGTGAGGGGGCTCACGTGTATAGCAGCTGGGGGAGGGGGCTCACACGTACAGCAGGTGGGGGAGGGGGCTCACACGTACAGCAGCGGGGTGAGGGGGGCTCACGTGTATAGCAGCTGGGGGAGGGGGCTCACACGGACAGCAGCTGGGGGAGGGGGCTCACGTGTATAGCAGCTGGGGGAGGGGGCTCACATGTATAGCAGCTGCGGGAGGGGGCTCACACGTACAGCAGCTGGGGGCGGGGCTCACACGTACAGCAACTGGGGGAGGGGGCTCACACGTACAGCAGCTGGGGGAGGGGGCTCACACGTACTGCAGCTGGGGGAGGGGGCTCACACGTACAGCAGCTGGGGGAGGGGGCTCACACGTACAGCAGCTGGGGGAGGGGGCTCACAAGTACATCAGCTGGGGGAAGAGGGCTCACATGTATAGCAGCTGGGGAAGGGGGCTCACACGTACAGCAGCTGGGGGAAGGGGCTCACACGTACAGCAGCTGGGGGAAGGGGCTCACACGTATAGCAGCTGGGGGAGGGGGCTCACACGTACAGCAGCTGGGGGAAGGGGCTCACACGTACAGCAGCTGGGGGAAGGGGCTCACATGTATAGCAGCTGGGGGAGGGGGCTCACACGTACAGCAACTGGGGGAGGGGGCTCACACGTACAGGAGCTGGGGGAGGGGGCTCACACGTACAGCAGCTGGGGGAGGAGGCTCACACGTACAGCAGCTGGGGGAGGGGGCTCACACGTACAGCAGCTGGGGGAGGGGGCTCACACGTACAGGAGCTGGGGGAGGGGGCTCACAAGTACAGCAGCTGGGGGAGGGGGCTCACACGTACAGCAGCTGGGGGAGGGGGCTCACACGTACAGCAGCTGGGGGAGGGGGCTCACACGTACAGCAGCTGGGGGAGGGGGCTCACACGTACAGCAGCTGGGGGAGGGGGCTCACACGTACAGCAGCTGGGGGAGGGGGCTCACACGTACAGCAGCTGGGGGAGGGGGCTCACACGTACAGCAGCTGGGGGAGGGAAGGATTCTATCGATCACGACATAAACCATCCGACAACACTACGACGTCTATAATAAGACGAACTTACAATGTGCTACAGTAGTCAGAAAATCCGCTATCACCCTGTCTTACACCTGCCTCACCCGTCTTACACCTGCCTCACCCGTCTTACACCTGCCTCACCCGTCTTACACCTGCCTCACCCGTCTTCCACCTGCCTCACGCGTCTTCCACCTGCCTCACCCGTCTTCCACCTGCCTCACCCGTCTTCCACCTGCCTCACCCGTCTTCCACCTGCCTCACGCGTCTTCCACCTGCCTCACCCTGTCTTACACCTGCCTCACCCGTCTTCCACCTGCCTCACGCGTCTTCCACCTGCCTCACCCGTCTTACACCTGCCTCACCCGTCTTCCACCTGCCTCACGCGTCTTCCACCTGCCTCACCCTGTCTTACACCTGCCTCACCCGTCTTCCACCTGCCTCACGCGTCTTCCACCTGCCTCACCCGTCTTCCACCTGCCTCACCCGTCTTCCACCTGCCTCACGCGTCTTCCACCTGCCTCACCCGTCTTCCACCTGCCTCACCCGTCTTCCACCTGCCTCACGCGTCTTCCACCTGCCTCACCCGTCTTACACCTGCCTCACCCGTCTTACACCTGCCTCACCCGTCTTACACCTGCCTCACCCGTCTTCCACCTGCCTCACCCGTCTTCCACCTGCCTCACCCGTCTTCCACCTGCCTCACGCGTCTTCCACCTGCCTCACCCGTCTTCCACCTGCCTCACGCGTCTTCCACCTGCCTCACCCGTCTTACACCTGCCTCACCCGTCTTACACCTGCCTCACCCGTATTACACCTGCCTGACCCGTCTTCCACCTGCCTCACCCGTCTTACACCTGCCTCACCCGTCTTACACCTGCCTCACCCGTCTTCCACCTGCCTCACCCGTCTTCCCCCTGCCTCACCCGTCTTCCACCTGCTTCACGCGTCTTCCACCTGCCTCACCCGTCTTACACCTGCCTCACCCGTCTTCCACCTGCCTCACCCGTCTTCCACCTGCCTCACCCGTCTTCCACCTGCCTCACCCGTCTTCCACCTGCCTCACGCGTCTTCCACCTGCCTCACCCGTCTTCCACCTGCCTCACGCGTCTTCCACCTGCCTCACCCGTCTTACACCTGCCTCACCCGTCTTACACCTGCCTCACCCGTCTTCCACGTGCCTCACCCGTCTTCCACCTGCCTCACCCGTCTTCCACCTGCCTCACCCGTCTTACACCTGCCTCACCAGTCTTCCACCTGCCTCACCCGTCTTACACCTGCCTCACACCATCATCCACCTGCCTCACCCGTCTTCCACCTGCCTCACCCGTCTTCCACCTGCCTCACCCGTCTTCCACCTGCCTCACCCGTCTTCCACCTGCCTCTCCCGTCTTCCACGTGCCTCACCCGTCTTCCACCTGCCTCACCCGTCTTACACCTGCCTCACCCGTCTTACACCTGCCTCACCCGTCTTCCACCTGCCTCACCCGTCTTCCACCTGCCTCACCCGTCTTACACCTGCCTCTCCCGTCTTACACCTGCCTCACACCATCATCCACCTGCCTCACCCGTCTTCCACCTGCCTCACCCGTCTTCCACCTGCCTCAACCGTCTTACCCCTGCCTCTCCCGTCTTACACCTGCCTCACACCATCATCCACCTGCCTCACCCGTCTTCCACCTGCCTCACCCGTCTTAACCACCCACCACCGCCGCCACCACCAGCCGCCACAAGCCGCCACCGCCCGCCACCGCCCGCCACCAGCCGCCATCACCACCACCACCAGCCGCCATCACCGCCACCAGCCGCCACCAGCTGCCACCGCCACCAGCCGCCACCACCACCACCACCAGCCGCCATCACCGCCACCACCAGCCGCCATCACCGCCACCACCACCAGCCGCCATCACCGCCACCAGCTGCCACCACCACCAGCCGCCACCACCGCCACCACCACCTGCCACCAGCCGCCACCACCGCCCGCTATCAGCCGTCACCGCCCGTTGCCACAGTCGCCACGGCAAGCCGCCACCGCCAGCCGCCACCAGCCCCCCCCCACCGCCGATCGTCACCACCCATCACAGCCGCCGCCGCCCGCCACCGCCCGCCACCGCCCGCCACCACCCACCACAGCCGCCACCACCCACCACCACCAGCCGCCGCCGCCACCCACCACCCGCCGCCACCACCCACCACCACCAGCCGCCGCCGCCACCACCACCCACCACCACCGCCGCCACCACCACCCACCACCACCGCCGCCACCACCCACCACCGCCAGCCGCCACCACTCATCACAGACGCCGCCACCCGCCACCGCCCGCCACCACCGCCAGACACAGCCGCCAGTGTCCGCCACCGCCGCCACCGCCGCCACTGTCCGCCACCGCCGCCACTGTCCGCCACCTTCCGCCACCGCCGCCAGTGTCCGCCACCGCCGCCACTGTTCGCCACCGCCCCCACTGTCCGCCACCGCCGCCACTGTCCGCCACCGCCGCCACTGTCCGCCACCGCCGCCACTGTCCGCCACCGCCGCCACTGTCCGCCACTGTCCGCCACTGTCCGCCACCGCCGCCACTGTCCGCCACCGCCGCCACTGTCCGCCACCGCCGCCACTGTCCGCCACTGTCCGCCACCGCCGCCACTGTCCGCCACCGCCACCACTGTCTGCCTCCGCCACCACTGTCCGCCCGCCGCCACCACTGTCCGCCCGCCGCCACCACTGTCCGCCCGCCGCCACCACTGTCCGCCCGCCGCCACCACTGTCCGCCCGCCGCCTCCACTGTCCGCCCGCCGCCTCCACAGTCCGCCCGCCGCCTCCACTGTCCGCCCGCCGCCTCCACTGTCCGCCCGCCGCCTCCACTGTCCGCCCGCCGCCTCCACTGTCCGCCCGCCGCCGCCACTGTCCGCCCGCCGCCGCCACTGTCCGCCCGCCGCCGCCACTGTCCGCCCGCCGCCGCCACTGTCCGCCCGCCGCCGCCACTGTCCGCCCGCCGCCGCCACTGTCCGCCCGCCGCCACTGTCCACCACCGCCGCCAAAGCTGCCACGGTCCGCCCGCCGCCACTATCCGCCACAGCCGCCACTGTCTGCCCGCCGCCACTGTCCGCCCGCCGCCACTGTCCGCCCGCCGCCACTATCCGCCACTGCCGCCACTGTCCTACCGCCGCCACTGTCCGCCCGCCGCCGCCCTGTCCGCCCGCCGCCACTGTCCGCCCGCCGCCACTATCCGCCACCGCCGCCACTGTCTGCCCGCCGCCACTGTCCGCCTGCCGCCACTATCCGCCGCCACTGTCCGCCCGACGCCACTGTCCGCCCGCCGCCACTATCCGCCACCGCCGCCACTGTCCGCCCGCCGCCACTGTCCGCCCGCTGCCACTATCCGCCACCGCCACCACTGTCCGCCACCGCCACCATTGTCTGCCACCGCCACCACTGTCCGCCCGCCGCCACCACTGTCCGCCCGCCGCCACCACTGTCCGCCCGCCGCCACCACTGTCCGCCCGCCGCCACCACTGTCCGCCCGCCGCCACCACTGTCCGCCCGCCGTCTCCACTGTCCGGCCGCCACCGCCACTGTTCGCCCGCCGCCGCCACTGTCCGCCCGCCGCCGCAACTGTCCGCCCGCCGCCGCCACTGTCCGCCCGCCGCCGCTACTGTCCGCCTGCCGCCGCAACTGTCCGCCCGCCGCCGCCACTGTCCGCCCGCCGCCGCCACTGTCCGCCCGCCGCCGCCACTGTCCGCCCGCCGCCACTGTCCACCACCGCCGCCACTGTCCACCACCGCCGCCAAAGCCGCCACGGTCCGCCCGCCGCCACTATCCGCCACAGCCGCCACTATCCGCCACCGCCGCCACTGTCCGCCCGCCGCCACTGTCCGCCCGCCGCCACTATCCGCCACCGCCGCCACTGTCCGCCCGCCGCCACTATCCGCCACCGCCGCCACTGTCCGCCCGCCGCCACTGTCCGCCCGCCGCCGCCACTGTCCGCCCGCCGCCACTGTCCGCCCACCGCCGCCACTGTCCGCCCGCCGCCACTGTCCGCCCGCCGCCACTATCCGCCACCGCCGCCACTGTCCGCCACAGCCGCCACTCTCCGCCGTACAGCCTCCCCTCTCTCCGTTAGTAAATAATTATAATTGTTAGTAAATAATAAAAGAAATATAAATTATTAGATTTTTTTTACCCTTAAATTGGTTTTAATATTTAAATTGAAAATAATAATATAATATAAAATATAATAAAAATAATATAATATAAAATATAATTTAATTTCAAGAAATTTAACTTTAAACACAAAGATGTGAAAAGGGTTCAGATTATTGGCTCAAACCTTTCATAAGAGATTCATATTGGTATATGAATGGATTATGAATGACTCATGTTAGGAGTGTAAAGTTGCCACAACATCTCAAATTAGTGTTAGATACATATGTCTTGGTTATAAGTTTTGGAAACCTATTTAAGTCCACACACAATATCGTATCTGATACGATAAAACAAACGTTTCCAATACTTTCCAGATATGTTGTGGCAACCTAAAATTGTTTGCTGGGTTACATCTGCCTCACCCGTCTTACACCTGCCTCACCCGTCTTACACCTGCCTCACCCGTCTTCCACCTGCCTCACCCGTCTTCCACCTGCCTCACCCGTCTTACACCTGCCTCACCCGTCTTCCACCTGCCTCACCCGTCTTCCACCTGCCTCTCCCGCCTTCCACCTGCCTCACCCGTCTTACACCTGCCTCTCCCGTCTTACACCTGCCTCACACCATCATCCACCTGCCTCACCCGTCTTCCACCTGCCTCACCCGTCTTACACCTGCCTCACCCGTCTTACACCTGCCTCACCCGTCTTCCACGTGCCTCACCCGTCTTCCACCTGCCTCACCCGTCTTACACCTGCCTCACCCGTCTTCCAACTGCCTCTCCCGTCTTCCACCTGCCTCACCCGTCTTCCACCTGCCTCACCCGTCTTCCACCTGCCTCTCCCGTCTTCCACCTGCCTCACCCGTCTTCCACCTGCCTCACCCGTCTTCCACCTGCCTCTCCCGTCTTCCACCTGCCTCACCCGTCTTACACCTGCCTCACCCGTCTTCCACGTGCCTCACCCGTCTTCCACCTGCCTCACCCGTCTTACACCTGCCTCACCCGTCTTCCAACTGCCTCTCCCGTCTTCCACCTGCCTCACCCGTCTTCCACCTGCCTCACCCGTCTTCCACCTGCCTCTCCCGTCTTCCACCTGCCTCACCCGTCTTCCACCTGCCTCACCCGTCTTCCACCTGCCTCACCCGTCTTCCACCTGCCTCACACCACCTTCCACCTGCCTCACCCGTCTTCCACCTGCCTCACCCGTCTTCCACCTGCCTCACCCGTCTTCCACCTGCCTCACACCACCTTCCACCTGCCTCACCCGTCTTCCACCTGCCTCTCCCGTCTTACACCTACCTCACACCATCATCCACCTGCCTCACCCGTCTTCCACCTGCCTCACCCGTCTTCCACCTGCCTCACCCGTCTTACACCTGCCTCTCCCCTCTTACACCTGCCTCACACCATCATCCACCTGCCTCACCCGTCTTCC
This sequence comes from Procambarus clarkii, assembly GCF_040958095.1. NCBI lineage: Eukaryota > Metazoa > Arthropoda > Malacostraca > Decapoda > Cambaridae > Procambarus > Procambarus clarkii. The sequence goes on along the minus strand of NC_091150.1, from coordinate 61,601,023 downwards.
ACCTGCCTCACCCGTCTTATACCTGCCTCTCCCGCCTTCCACCTGCCTCACCCGTCTTACACCTGCCTCACCCGTCTTCCACCTGCCTCACCCGTCTTACACCTGCCTCTCCCGTCTTACACCTGCCTCACGCGTCTTACACCTGCCTCACACCATCATCCACCTGCCTCACCCGTCTTCCACCTGCCTCACCCGTCTTCCACCTGCCTCACCCGTCTTACACCTGCCTCTCCCGTCTTCCACCTGCCTCACACCATCATCCACCTGCCTCACCCGTCTTCCACCTGCCTCACCCGTCTTCCACCTGCCTCACCCGTCTTCCACCTGCCTCACCCGCCTTCCACCTGCCTCACCCGCCTTCCACCTGCCTCACCCGTCCTCCACCTGCCTCACCCGTCTTCCACCTGCCTCACCCGTCTTCCACCTGCCTCTCCCGCCTTCCACCTGCCTCTCCCGTCTTCCACCTGCCTCACCCGTCTTCCACCTGCCTCACCCGTCTTCCACGTGCCTCACCCGTCTTCCACCTGCCTCTCCCGTCTTCCACCTGCCTCACACTGTCTTCCGCCATCACCGTAGTGACGTCATCACTCATGTAGCCTGACTGCTTCATCATCGTCGTATCGTTGTCGTCGTCACTGCTACATCGGAGATCTCCGACAACGTCACCGCAACTTCTGTGACGTCACTGTTACCCGTGACGTCATCGAAAGCTTCGGGCCGCTGCCACTACGCACGCTGCAGTCGTGCACAAAAAGTAAACAAACACGACACGCTGTCTCCACGCTCCATCGACAGACTCCAGGTTCAACCCTGACGACTAGCGGGCGTCTGGATACCTGGGGTCTGATTCACGAAGCAGTTACGCACGCACACACTTCTCCACCTGCATCACACACTTCTCCTCCTTCATCACACACCTCTCCACCTTTATCACACACTTCTCCACCTTCATCACACACCTCTCCACCTTCATCACACACTTCTCCACCTTCATCACACACCTCTCCACCTTCATCACACACTTCTCCACCTTTATCACACACTTCTCCACCTTCATCACACACTTCTCCACCAGCATCACACACTTCTCCACCAGCATCACACACTTCTCCACCAGCATCACACACTTCTCCACCTACAGCACACACTTCTCCACCTACAGCACACACTTCTCCACCTACAGCACACACTTCTCCACCTGCATCACACACTTCTCCACCTACAGCACACACTTCTCCACCTACAGCATACACTTCTCCACCTGCATCACACACTTCTCCACCTACAGCACACACTTCTCCACCTACAGCACACACTTCTCCACCTACAGCACACACTTCTCCACCAGCATCACACACTTCTCCACCTACAGCACACACTTCTCCACCTGCATCACACACTTCTCCACCTACAGCACACACTTCTCCACCAGCATCACACACTTCTCCACCAGCAGCACACACTTCTCCACCAGCATCACACACTTCTCCACCAGCATCACACACTTCTCCACCTACATCACACACTTCTCCACCAGCATCACACACTTCTCCACCTACAGCACACACTTCTCCACCTACAGCACACACTTCTCCACCTACAGCACACACTTCTCCACCTACAGCACACACTTCTCCACCAGCAGCACACACTTCTCCACCAGCAGCACACACTTCTCCACCAGCATCACACACTTCTCCACCAGCATCACACACTTCTCCACCAGCATCACACACTTCTCCACCAGCATCACACACTTCTCCACCTACAGCACACACTTCTCCACCAGCATCACACACTTCTCCACCAGCATCACACACTTCTCCACCAGCAGCACACACTTCTCCACCAGCATCACACACTTCTCCACCAGCATCACACACTTCTCCACCAGCATCATACACTTCTCCACCAGCATCACACACTTCTCCACCAGCATCATACACTTCTCCACCTGCATCACACACTTCTCCACCTACAGCACACACTTCTCCACCAGCATCACACACTTCTCCACCAGCATCATACACTTCTCCACCTGCATCACACACTTCTCCACCAGCATCATACACTTCTCCACCTGCATCACACACTTCTCCACCAGCATCACACACTTCTCCACCAGCATCACACACTTCTCCACCAGCATCACACACTTCTCCACCTGTATCACACTCTCCTCCACCTGCATCACACTTTCATCCACATTCATCATTTTCTACTCAACCTACGTCACACGCTTCTCCACCAGATCATACACTCTTCCACTTACATCACACTCCTCCACCTGCATCACACTCTCCGCCCCCAGCATCTCACTTTTCTGCAAATGCATCATCCTCTCCTCCACGTGCATCACACTTGTTTTGTCTGTTCTTGTTGGGAAAAGATATGGTGAGGACTCTTGGTTGGGAAAGTAGAGAATACACTCAGGTTCCTTCTATGCTTTTTTATTGAGGGGTAACACAATATCCAGCTTTTGAACTAGAACTTGAACTAGAGGGAAATATTCGTGAAGCCTTGCAAGCGGGCTCTCAGGCAAGACTTTGTTGCTGGTAATAATGGCATCTCTCCTCCTTCCCTGATCAAGCGACGCGTCGAGAAACCGGTTCAAATTCTTCCCTTTTATTTCTAAAAAAATGGTGCATCACACTCTCCTTCACTTGCATCATTCGCTCTTCCACCTGCATCACACCTTCTTCCACCTACACCTCTGTCTCTTCCATCTGAAACATGGTCTCCTCTACCTGTGTCACACTCCACCTTCACCATGCTCCTCCACCTGCATAACAATCTATCCACGGCAGAAGAGAGTACTTCAGTGTTGTAATTGCCCTTGATGTCAATCATAAGGTAAGGTAGCATAATAGCCGTGGATTATGTGTAAGTTTAGTGTTCATTCAACGGACAAATTTGCATATTATAATGCTTCACAATCCTAAGTTCCTTTACAAATAATCAGTGCCTTATCCCGTGTGTCAGTTTACCACCCATTAATTACCTTGTAATTTCACATGTGCTTATGCAGGTGTTCGGATGTGACAATCATTGATGACAGATATGACCTCTCTGTAGCCTCAGTGTCTCCTCGTTACCAATTGTCAAGTAGATGTTTGCGTTCCAGTATTTAACGCAACATTTAACTTGAAGACAGCCTGCTATCGTTATCATTATCATGCAGCTGTTGCACATGAACATCTTCAGTACATATATATTATCCAGTATTCGTGATATAACACTCAGTCAGAAGCCAAGTGGAAACCATCGCAGATCAATACTGTGTCATAGTATCTGAATGCCTGTTACTGGTCTAATATCCGGCTCTTTCCTCTCGAAAGATGAATCTCTCTTTTTTAAAGAAGAAATTTTTCATGTAACGGAAGAGGATCAGATGAAATATTTACGTGAGTTCTTATACCTAGTAAACTTGTGAAACACACGGAAAAAGAAGTATCAATAAGTTAATAATTTATTCACTCTTTCTCATGAGCAGTTCTTGTCTGATATGTACATATATATATATATATATATATATATATATATATATATATATATATATATATATATATATATATATATATATATATATATATATATATATATATATGTTAGTATATTTTGATAGCAGTCTTTCCTGTAGACATATATTATTATATGTGACCGAAAAAGTAAGATTAATAATTCTAACACGAATTTTCTCGATCTTTCGTACGTTTCTTTTCACTGTTGGTGGTAATTCAAAAATCAATTCTCCAAAATTCATTTTTATTTCTAGTCTGACGCGACACTTGAGCGCGTTTCGTAAAACTTATTACATTTTCAAAGACTTTAGCTTACACATACACAACTGAATAGAACTTACACATCTTCGATTTGTTTATATCTACATTTGGGTGAGGTGGATGGGGTGAGGTGGTATTAATAGGGTATTAAATTCCTAAACACAAGACAGAACACGAAACAATGAGTATTGAATGGAAGTGATTTGTAGAAAGCCTATTGGTCCATATTTCTTGATGCTTCTATATTGGAGCGGAGTCTTGAGGTGGGTAGAATATAGTTGTGCATTAATTGGCTGTTGATTGCTGGTGTTGACTTCTTGATGTGTAGAGCCTCGCAGACGTCAAGCCGCCTGCTATCGATGTATCTATCGATGATTTCTGTGTTGTTTACTAGGATTTTCTGGCGATGGTTTGGTTGTGGGAAGAGATTATATGTTCCTTAATGGAGCCCTGTTGCTTATGCATCGTTAAACGCCTAGAAAGAGATGTTGTTGTCTTGCCTATATACTGTTTTTTTGGAGCTTACAGTCCCCAAGAGGGCATTTGAAGGCATAGACGACGTTGGTCTCTTTTAAAGCGTTCTGCTTTGTGTCTGGAGAGTTTCTCATGAGTAGGCTGGCCGTTTTTCTGGTTTTATAGTAAATCGTCAGTTGTATCTTCTGATTTTTGTCTGTAGGGATAACGTTTCTATTAACAATATCTTTCAGGACCCTTTCCTCCGTTTTATGAGCTGTTGAAAAGAAGTTCCTGTAAAATAGTCTAATAGGGGGTTTAGGTGTTGTGTTGGTTGTCTCTTCAGAGGTTGCATGGCGTTTCACTTTCCTTCTTTTGATGTCTTCGACGAAACCATTGGAGAAGCCGTTGTTGACTTGGACCTGCCTTACCCTACAGAGTTCTTCGTCGACTTGCTTCCATTCTGAGCTGTGGCTGAGAGCACGGTCGACATAAGCGTTAACAACACTCCTCTTGTACCTGTCCGGGCATTCACTGTTGGCATTCAGGCACATTCCTATGTTTGTTTCCTTTGGCCATAAAGTTCGTGGACCCTTGCAAATGTTACAGGAGAATCTGTTAGGGAACGTAACGTTAACCGAAGGTTCGGCTTTCTTTGCGCAACACCACCAGAGACTCAAGGACTGCAAGGCGGCTGCATTTAAGTATCTTGGCAAGGCCCAAGAAAAGATGAAAGAACGTAACGATGCTAAATCTAAGTTACGGGTATTTCAGCCTGGCGACCCTGTCCTGGTATTAAAGCCTCGACTAGGGAACACTATGTCCCACAAGTACGAAGGCCCCTGCATTGTGACAGAAAAGACTGGGGACTTCACGTACAAAGTGAGGCACTCTGACAAACGTAACCAGGTAATGCTCATACATGTAAATCGACTGAAGAAGTTCCAGGGCCCCAGGCCCATTGCACTAACCAATGTTTCCATTTGCAGTGAGAGAGGGGATGATTGTTCTGGGGACCCAACTAATCTCATTTTCAATAATTCTAGTTCTGTGAATGTTGTGGAGGAGGGACTGTCCCATTTGCAGATGGCCCAACGTGAAGAGGTGCAGTCGTTGGTTGATGAATTCTCCAGTCTGTTCGGGGAGGTCCCGACCCAGACTGATGCCATTCGCCATGATGTCGAGTTGATGGACTACACTCCCATTCGCCTTAAACCCTATCAGATGACTCCAGAAAAGAAGGCCATCGTACGGAAGGAGGTCGACTTCTTGCTCCAGCACGGCCTCATCCGGCCGAGACAGGGCTCTTGGTGCTCGCCCTGCCTTTTGGTCCCCAAACCAGACGGCTCCTGGCGATTATGCACCGACTATCGGCAGCTCAACAAGGTGACCATTGTGGATGCCTATCCGCTGCCCCTCCTCGAGGACTGCATCGACGAGTTGGGAAATGCCAAGTACGTTTCGAAATTCGACCTCTCGAGGGGGTATTATCAAATCCCACTCACTGAACGTGGTAAACAACTAACTGCGTTCGTGACACCCGAGGGTGTTTTTGAGTATCAAGTGTTACCATTCGCCTTGCGTAATGCTCCTGCCACGTTCCAGAGACTCATGAACTCTCTGCTCGCTAAGGTGCCAAATTGTCGGGCGTATTTAGATGATATCGTGCTCTTTGACAGTAATTGGGCTGACCACATAGCTAGGTTACGCCAGTTGTTCGCAATCTTGAAAAAGGCAAATCTTACCTTAAATGCTAAAAAGTGTCATTTTGGCCAAGGCACAGTGACGTACCTCGGTTATGAAGTGGGCCAAGGAAAAGTGTTACCTCGGCAAGATAAAATCAGTGCCATTCTGGAGTATCCAGTACTAAAGTCTAAAAAGGACGTTCAAAGATTTATCGGTATGTGTGCGTACTATCGACGTTTTTGTCAGAACTTTTCCAGTGTTGCCACTCCTCTCACAGACTTGTTGCGGAAAGCCGTTAAATTTAAGTGGTCATCAGACTGTGCAGAGGCATTTAAAAATTTGAAATTGATCTTAGCTTCCGCCCCAGTGCTTGCTAGTCCAAGGTTCGATCGACCGTTTAAAATTCATGTGGACGCGTCTGACTCGGGTGCTGGTGCAGTGTTGTTGCAAACTGGGGATGATCAAGTGGAACACCAAGTATATTATTACTCTGTGAAATTCGACAAGGCGCAACGCAATTATTCAGTGGTAGAAAAAGAGGCGTTGGCGCTAGTGTTAACATGTAAAAAGTTCGAAGTTTACCTCAAAGGTAATATAGTGGAAGTGTACACGGACCATAACCCACTAGTCTTCCTGACTCAGATGAAGGGTAAGAATAAACGCATCCTCAGGTGGGCGTTGTACCTACAGGACTTCAATCTTTCCATTACCCACCTACCGGGCCGACTCAACATGATGGCCGACGCTTTGTCCAGGTTGCCGGAATAACATTCATCTAGGCCACAGGAAGCCATTTACCAACTGTCATGCTTTAGTTATTTTTTTTAGGTTCTCCTGTGACATTAAATATTCCGTGTCCAATTTATTTACTTCCCTGTTCTTTTATTTTTTTGTCTATGTTTTTTTTTCTTTCAGAGAACTCCTTTGTACTTTTTTTTTTGCAGAGAAATTGTTTTTGATTGATTTTTTGTTTTTGTCATATGTTTTTTCTTTTTATTCTCTGTATACTCTTACAAAAAAATATGACTACTATTCTAGTAGTCACATTTTTTTTTCTCTGAAGGGGGGAGGAGTGTTACGACCCTGGGTTCTCCAGTGGAAACCAGAGGTCAAAATTGAGCTATTAAACTTTCTGGTAGTACAGTTGAGTGCGTCACGAGCGACAATTGTTTGTATCTTCCCTGCCAGACGTAAGACTATTCTTGTTTCTCAAAGAGCATTTAAAGACTGAGCTGGGGGGTTGATTATTGAATAATAACATAGGCACCAACTTTGCTTACTAATACTTTCTAATCATTTGTAAAGTAACAATACGTTGCATAGGGGAAGATCTTTAATGTGCTTAGCTGCACGATCAATTAGGCTCCTTCCGGCACCACGACATGAGGGAGGCCTGTTACCTAGCAGTAAAATAGGTACCTGGGTGTTAGTCAGCTGTCACGGGCTGCTTCCTGGGGGTGGAGGCCTGGTCGAGGACCGGGCCGCGGGGACACTAAAAAGCCCCGAAATCATCTCAAGATAACCTCAAGAAGGCCTAGCTGGTCGCTAGGAGTTTCTGCTCTGGCTGGCGTTCGTGGGGAAGAGACCTACTCTGTGGCTGCACCCCCTACTCTCCTCCCTTCTCCTCTTACTTATTTCCCTTACCTGAAGTTCCTGTACCATTAAGTTAAGTACGGGGCATTGTTAAGTGTGCCTACTCTGGTAGTAAATATTGGTGAGACCTGGGGGTAGTATTTGCCAGTGTTTTGGGTACCCCTAAGTGTTGTGTTTTGTATTAGGGTACCACGTGGTGTCTCTACCCTAAGCTGCATCCAGCTTCAGTGCTTATCCAGTAGTACTTTACCCTAGCTTGTTCTCAGTGTAAACCTTGTATCCTGTCTATGTGGACCAAGGCTTTTAACGTAAGATAGTGTGGTAAAGTTATTATTATTATTGTTATTGGTGTGAGTGTATATGGGGGGTTGTTAAGGGGTTAATAAATAAGTACAGGAATTACAGAGTATCCCTTCTTCCTGTGTGGGAGTGCATTGATCAACCCTTAGACTAACATATATGGTCTAGTAGCAAGTTATTACTACTGTGGATAGTTTATTTTGGGGGCCGGGCCTTTTAGCTCTCCCATATTTGATACTCTGTCTTCTAACTACCCTTACCCCTTAATAGTACCAGTCCCCCATAGAAGCCCCACACATTTATATTTATAACAGTAGGTTAGGTATTCGAAAAAGCATTAATTCATGAAAACTTGGCTTATTAGGCAAATTGGGCCTTGCATATTAGGCTGAGAAGTGCGTTCTGGCTACTAGGTACGACATATATATTATATATATATATATATATATATATATATATATGTCGTACCTAATAGCCAGAACGCACTTCTCAGCCTACTATTCAAGGCCCGATTTGCCTAATAAGCCAAGTTTTCATGAATTAATGTTTTTTCGTCTACCTAACCTACCTAACCTAACCTAACCTAGCTTTTTTTGGCTACCTAACCTAACCTTACCTATAAATATAGGTTAGGTTAGGTTAGGAAGGGTTGGTTAGGTTCGGTCATATATCTACGTTAATTTTAACTCCAATAAAAAAAAATTGACCTCATACATAGAGAAAAGGGTTGCTTTATCATTTCATAAGAAAAAAATTATAGTAAATATATTAACTCAGGAAAACTTGGCTTATTAGGCAAATCGGGCCTTGAATAGTAGGCTGAGAAGTGAGTTCTGGCTACTAGGTACGACATATATATATATATATATATATATATATATATATATATATATATATCAGGAGAAAGGAGCAAGTCTAGGCCTCATCCTGAATTCTTCCAAGTGCGAAATAACCTCCACCAACCAGAACATAATAGAGCAAATAGAGGTTGTTTTGCCTGATATTCATATAACCAACCCTGAGGACAGCACACTCCTAGGTGCTCCTCTTGGAAGGAATGCAATCGACGAGGTTCATTGTAAGAAGATCACTGACCTGAAGAGAATGAACGAGAGGATTGAAGACATCGATGCTCATGATGCACTTTACCTCATCACCAGATGCTTGTCCCTCCCCAGGCTGACCTACTTTCTAAGATGTTCGCCATCTTTCAATACCATCAACACCATCTTTCAGGTGTGTTGATGGTGGTGTGGTGATTGTTGTGTGTTGATGGTTGTGTGTTGTAGGAGATGTGTTGATGGTGGTGTGTTGATAGTGGTGTGATGATGGTAGTGTGTTGACAGTAGTGTGTTGATGGAGGTGTGTTGATGGTGGTGTGTTGTAGGAGATGTGTTGATGGTGGTGTGGTGATTGTTGTGTGTTGATGGTGTTGTATTGATTGTGGTGTGTTGATTGTGGTGTGTTGATGATTGTGTGTTGTAGGAGATGTGTTGATGGTGGTGTGTTGATAGTGTTGTGATGATGGTAGTGTGTTGACAGTAGTGTGTTGATGGTGGTGTGTTGTAGGAGATGTGTTGATGGTGGTGTGTTGATGGTGGGGTGTTGATTGGTATGTGTTGATAGTTGTGTGTTGATTGTTGTGTATTGATTATTGTGTGCTGATTGTTGTTTGTTGATTGTTATGTGTTGATTGTGGTGTATTAATTGTAGTGTGTTGATGGTGGTGTGTTGATGGTGGTGTGTTGATGGTTGTGTATTGATTGTTGTGTGCTGATTGTTGTTTGTTGATTGTTATGTATTAATTGTAGTGTGTTGATGGTGGTGTGTTGATGGTTGTGTGTTGATGGTTGTGTATTGATTGTTGTGTGTTGATTGTTGTTTGTTGATTGTTATGTGTTGATTGTGGTGTATTGATTGTGGTGTGTTGACGATGGAGTGTTGATGATGGAGTGTTCATTTTTGTGTGCTGATTGTGGTGTATTGATTGTGGTGTGTTGATGGTTGTGTGTTGATGGTGGTGTGTTGATGGTGGTGTGTTGATGGTTGTGTGTTGATGGTTGTGTGTTGATGGTGGTGTGTTGATGGTTGTGTGTTGATGGTTGTGTTGGATATTTCCAACATCGAATACAACATTGTTGTATTCTCATTACTTATTACTAATCATATTAATATTGTAGTAAGTAAAATTAACAACTCGTAGAATTCTCCTGTACTAATAATTCATCTGTGCATTAGGCTAGAATTCTCACGTCATCTAACGCTAGTATTGCGTCAGATTTCTTTACAGTAAAACACATTATATACAATTTGTGTGAGAATTAAATACGATTCTCCATAATTAAGGCATTCTGTATGACAACTGATTGCAGACGAATTGTTCTCTAACTAAAAGCCAAATAGAGCGTTAGAATTATACCGTCTACCTCGCGATAGTGTTAACGTCATCAATGAATGCTATGGGGAGACATTAATTCCTCTCCCTTGTATCTTTACTATTCTTAAATAGTTAAATAATAATATTTCGTTCCTCTAAATAATAAACCCGTCCAGTCTTTAGAGTTTCAAGCGCGAATGCGAGAAATATTAATGTTCATGCCAATAATTTGTGTAATGAACGTCGACTCGGCGTGGGGGGAGGGACGCGACGCCATACTCACTCGGTGAGGGAGTCGGTGCGCGTACACGTGGGGAACCGGAGAGAGGCAGACCTGCGCTTAACGTACGCACAAAAGACGCCATTGTCCAGCAAATAGGACACGTGTGTCTATCTACAGATGAAAGCCGCCACTGTGAGGCGTGAACGACCTTGCAGATAATATCTTCAACTAGTGCTGGTGTTAAATAAGGGACCCCTAGACTTGGTTCCTGACGACACGTGATCAGCCAACTTGAAACGCATCAATCCAGGATAGGTTCACCGGAGCCTGGGATGCGAAATTACGGCAATCTTAATACTTACACAGTGCCCACAGCTAAGTACCTTTTATTTGATGCATCATTTACAGGTTTAATAATAGCGGGGTGATTGCGCGTCACGCGGCACGACAACACCTAATAACAGGTGATTAGAAATTTCTCTGTAGATACCAATAATCTTGAATATGTATTGAGTAGTTAAATCAATTGCTACTGGTAGTTATTTATTTTGCAGCTCGAGAGACGAATTCCTCATGCTGTCTTCTCCATGTTAACCGTGTCAGACGTCGGTGTACCAGACTTGGAGATTAAGAGGACTGCCAGGGTTATCTAAAGGAATCTATTACCAGCTAAGGCTTATTTCTTTTACTCGTAACATTGCAATTTGATACATTCAGAATGTTTTCAACATAATGTGTGATTTACTGTAATTCATTATTATGCTCATATTCATGTTCTTCTTTGTATGAATAATATTATATTCAACATTAATTATAGGATTAGATTATTATTAATAGAATTAGTGAACGAACCACACTGATTCCTGGACGTACTGACCTCCAGTAATAACCCCCCAATGTAGGTGTTTGAGGTTTGGTTTTAATAATACAGCCCATTAATTATTCTTATGATCATACTTTCTAGTCATATCCATAGTCACTGGTTTTCTCTAGAATTTTATCTAATGATCTGAAATTCTCAGTTTCCCTCTTTACTTTAAAAGCGGGTGGTCCTTCGTAATTTAATTTACTACTTTAATTATTAATTAATCAGAATCAAACCCAAATATCCCACATTATGGTCCTTCGAACCGGATAGGCATTAAATTTATAATTAAAATATTAACCATTAATAACTAATCCTTGTGTGATAGAAGCTAGACTAACTATTTAATCAATTGTGTCAACTAACATTGTAACACATCAGTTAGTCTAGATCACACTAACATATTGCTACTTTTATCTCATGTATAAAGTGGCTTTAGTGGGTCATAGCCAATTACCCACAACACTTAGACCTATACCTCACACCGAGGTGAGAATCTTTAGGTCACCAGGAGCAACAGCTCACAACTTTTACAATAACACCACCCTAACACCTGCGTTAGAGTGGCCTCACCACCTAACTATCATATACTTAGGTGGTAATGACATCCACCCCACTCGTCATCCAGCCGAGGTGATCAAACACCTCAAAAACATAATTTCTTCTTTCAAGCTCATCAGTGAATCAGTAGTATTCACATTAGTGGAGCCTCGCCAACCTAGCCAAGATAATCGTTGGGGAGTAACTCCGGAATACTACCTGAGAGCTGCTAAGTACATAAATTTCAGGCTGAAAAAGCGAGTGAGGTTGGATGCCACATATATACAATTTACAGCCAGACCTTACAGACAGAACCTGACCAGAGACGGTGTACATTTGTCAGGGGAATCTAGGTTGCATGTGGTTGACAAGTTAATTAACACCATCAACCATCACAAAAGGCTGTGGCTAGCAAGCCAAACTTAACTGTACATAATTATTCACCTGTGTGTGCAAGAGCACTCTTATAAAACAAAAAACCCAAAAATACAGCACAACTATATTTACCTTATTGCACCACAATAATCTTTACCCATGTTATTAGGTAGAATTTAGGCTGAGATTGTGCTGAATTTGGTACAAGCCCAGACTAAATAATTTTATAGTTCTTAGCTAGGAATTATTATGACTAGATCTAAAACTAGTCAGTGTTGTGTATATATTACATTATTGTGCTGACCCTCTACAGGGTGGGATAAATTTTTGAGATAACTCTGATTGGAGTATCTCCATAATATTTCTCTTGTATACATTATTTTGTGTATCTATTTTGTGTATTGCTGGATTATCTCCATTAACTCTGATGGTGATAAGGATGAGCTAACCGGACGAGAACTAATGGTGGAGTTCAGACAGTACACAAAATATCTAGCTATTTGTTGTTAGGTAGGTAGGTACATTCAACCTCAAGTGAGGTAAAACATAAAGTAGTCATTTTAATTTAGGCTACAATTAATGTTACCTGTTCACTAATGAACAAGTATCCAAGCTTCATTAGTAATACATACCCTAACACTGTGAAGTTTGCACCTAAGCCCAACATGGCTACTCCTGAACAATTGAGGAGAACCTACATTGGCCTTAAAGGTCACTTGACCATATTAATCAATAAGGCTGATGCCTTAACTAAAGATAATCCCATTGACTCTTATCACTTAGAGTCAACAGTTAGATTGGCTGATCTGAAGTTTGATCAAGTCAGAACTGCAGGTCAATCTTATCTTGCTCTGCTAAATACTGTAGAAATTGATCCTGATGAAGTAAGTCAAATAGTAAACGACATCTCCCAATATGAAGAGGAGACTCATGATAAAATTTTCAGGCTTTCTAAATTAGCCAAACAGTCTGGATCCAATGCCAGCAACACTAGGTCTCACTTCAATAATCACTTACCTGAGGTTCGTTTACCTACTCTAGACTTGCCCACCTTTTCAGGATTAGATACAGAAAATTGGGACAATTTTTGGACTTCCTTTGAAGTTCACATCCATAAGAAACAGTCTCTAGACAAGGTTTCTAAATTTTCATACCTACTCAGTCTTCTCACAGGAGAGGCTAAAAAGGTCATACATAACCTTACTCTTGATGAGAGTAATTATGAGGAAGCTATAAAACTCCTGAAGTTGAACTATTGCAACAAAGAGTTAAGTATAGCTACCCTTTATTATCAATTGCTAGATCTGAATGCACCAAACAGTAGACCAGAGTCACTTCAAAGCTTCAGACTAGAAGTAGAGTCTCTAGTAAAGGCCTTAGGTACCAAGGTTAATATACCTAGTTCTGAATGGTCTATCAAGCTATTGTTACAGAGGAAATTACCTCGGAATGTCTTGACAGAGCTCTGCTCACATTATAATACTGAGTTTCTTACTCTCGATCAGATTTTCGAAGGGTTGAGGATCACAGTTAATAGGTTAAAGACTCATGACAAAATTAAACCTGAGTCCAAACCAATTAATACTGATAATTCAGTCAAACCTAAACAGACTCCAAGTAAGTCTAATAAATATAAATCCAAACCTACTCCATCCACCAGGAAAAGAAGTGGAAATGTAGGTACATATTCAGTATCTCCTACAGAGATAACTCATGACTTGTCTACTAAAGAGACTAGGTCTATTAATCAAAGAAAGTGTCTGTTCTGCAATCAGGAACACACCACTTATCAATGCTCTGCTTATCCTACGTATAATGCTAGAGTTAAAAGGTTACAGGAATTGCACAAATGCACTAAATGTATGGGTTCTCATGATCCCAAGAAATGTGCAGTACCACTACGTACTTGCAACCGTTGTAAACAGGGTGTACACCACTACGCCTTATGTAGGAAATCTCCTACACCAACTATGCCCATTGAAGAGAATTTTACTAATTCTACATCAGTGCAATATTGTAAGGTACATCACGAAGTGAATGTACTCGCTACTGAGTCAGGCAACAGTACTACCTTGCCTACTGCTCAGCTTAAATTAATAAACCGAAGATCTAGAATTAACAGTAGAGGTCTCTTTGACCAAGGTTCCCAAAAAACTTTCATCACACAACAGTTGGTAGATGATTTAAATTTAAAACCTACCAAAAGTGTGAAGTTAAACATTTCTGGTTTCCTATCAAATAGTGGACCACGTGACTACAAGGTAGTCAAATTACTAGTTAGATTAGGATCCTCTGCTAGCCCAATTCATGCTGTGGTCGTAGATAAGATTCCTACGGACTTGCAAGTCACAGGATTAGCTCGAACTGCGAGACACCTTAAGCGAAACCGCATGAGGCTAGCGGATCATAAAATAAATTCCGATTGTCTCACAGATATTGGAATATTAATAGGCGCGGATCATTATTACAAGTTTATCACTGGATGCACTAGGCAACATGGTATGAATTTGTTGTCGTCCGCAGGGGGCAAATTGCTCACAGGACCCGTGCTTTTCAGACAAGGTCCAGCGCCCACAAACCAACAAACCAATAATGTAATTGTGGCGTGACTAGGCTTAGAGCAGTCACCCCTACGCTTCAGGGAAATAGCCGAGGACATTGAGTCTGACCCACCAATACATCGTTTGTGGGATCTAGATACGTTAGGCATCATCCCTGAGCAACCAAGTCCTGATGATACATGGACTTACCAGCAATATCTGGATACGGTTGTCTACTCAAATAAACAATACTGGGTAAGACTCCCATGGAAGTTAGATCATCCCCAACTTCCAGTGAATTATTTTATGGCAGCCTCACAATTGCGGTCTCAATTAACACGACTGCAGAAGCAGCCAGAGAAATTAACCATGTATCACCAACTTATCCAACAACAACTTAACAATAAGTTCATTGAAGTTGTTGAACACGATGACCGAAAAACAGGTCATTATTTACCTCACCATGCTGTGGTGAAAGACTCACTGACAACACCTATTCGTATTGTCTTTAATTGCAGTGCTAAAGTAAAACCTAATAGTGTGTCTCTAAATGAATGTCTCCAAACGGGACCTAGCCTAACACAAAGGCTACATGACGTATTGTTACGATTTCGTACAGGCATTTTTGCCTACACTGCTGACATCAGCAAAGCCTTTCTCCGAGTAGGTTTGCAGGAGGAAGATCGTGACTACACAAAATTCCTCTGGTACAAGGATCCACTGGATCCTAACAGTGAAATAATCACCTATCGGTTCGCCTCTGTATTATTTGGTGCTACATCCTCACCGTTTCTTTTGCAAGCCACATTAGACACGCATTTGAGGAAATCAGACAGCCCTTATAAGGCAACCATTAGCGACAACTTGTATGTCGACAATTTCCAGGGGACAACTAATGATCAAGATGATCTGGTAGAAATCTACCATGAGGCTAACCGTGAACTGTTAGGAGCTAATATGCCTCTACAGTCATGGGCCTCAAATAATAAACTACTTAACCAGTTAATTGAGAAGGAATTTCCCGATTATCAGGTACCCAGTAGCTTAAAGGTTCTAGGCGTGGAATGGAACACCAACACTGACGAAATGAATGTCAAGTCAGTGCAAACTGATAACTCCACCCTTACCATGAGAACACTGCTCTCATTTGTCAGTCAACCATTTGACCCTTTAGGCCTACTTAGTCCTATATTAATAAGGGGCAAACTCCTAATGCAGGAGTGCTGGCAACAACATATGGGATGGGATGACCCGTTACCAAGTGAGTTACAAGCCAAATGGCAAATACTCTCAACGGATTTTAATCAGTTAGGTGTTTTGAAATTTCCACGTAATGCCTCGGGACCAAACTTACCCACCAATTTGCACGTTTTTTGCGATGCCTCTGGCAAAGCATATGGCGCAGTAGCCTATTTAGTTAACAGTGCTCAATCAATTTTACTCACATCAAAAGCAAGAGTTGCTCCCATCAAAAAGAGATCCTTACCTCAGATGGAATTGACTGCGTTGCTAGTGGGAGTAAGGTTAGCCCATTGTCTGGCAAAGACACTCAGTAATATCCACTTTGGTGAGATTGTAGTGTGGTCAGACAACGAGGCAGTCTTACAATGGGTAAGAAACAATAACAACAAAACTCCTTACGTCAGTAATCGCGTCAGGGAGATTCATGATTTATCCGCAGGTTATAAGTTTAGACATGTCCCTACTAAGGACAATCCTGCAGATTATTTGTCGAGAGGATTGACATTAAAACAACTTGTCAAATCTTCACTGTGGTTCAACGGACCTTCATGGCTTGTTGGTGGTCAGTGGCCCAAACAAAAGCCACAAGTCATCGTGACCAATATCACCACTCCCATGAAGGACCCAGAGCCTCAGCGAACATTAGCCATTAATCCTCATCATTATTCTAATTTAAGCAAATTGTTACGAGTGACTGCACACGTGTTTGATTTCCTCTCTAAAATAGGAATACGACACAAATTCCCCAATCCTGTTCATTATTGGATTAAGCGGGCGCAGCAAGAGACTTACGGAAGCGAATTTGAGAATCTTCCGGATAAACTCACTAAATCTCTGGGCATCTGGTACGATGTCAACACTCATAACATACTACGATGTGGAGGACGTTTGCTACATGCAAAGATTGACTTAGACACTAAGAACCCAATCCTTTTACCTCGCCACCACATCATAACTAAACTTTTTGTCTTACATCACCATCAATATGGTACCCTACATGGTGGAGTTTTAGATACTCTCACCGATCTTAGACAAAAGTACTGGCTTCCTCAAGGTCGTCAGACTGTTAAGACCATTATTAAATCTTGTGTAATCTGTAAGAGATACGACGCTAGAGTCTGTCCTTACCCAGGACCTCCTCCACTCCCAGAAGAGCGAGTAGTTCATCTTCGTCCATTCGAAACCACTGGAGTAGATTATACAGGAGCCTTACTCCTCACTGGTAACCCAGATAATATACCAGTGAAAGCGTACATTTGTCTCTTTACCTGTGCTACAACCAGAGGTGTACACTTAGAGGTCACCCCAGACATGAGTGCTGAAGCGTTCATTCAAGCTTTCCGCAGATTTGCTGCCCGTCGATCATGTCCTAGATTAATGATATCAGACAACGGATCTAATTTTGTAGCGGGAGAAAGCTGTTTACGAGAAGTCTGGAACCACCCTGAAGTGCAATCAGTCTTACAAAGAAGACAATGTCACTGGAAATTCATAGCACCAAGAGCCCCTTGGCAAGGTGGGTTCTATGAGCGAATGGTAGGCACAGTCAAAAGATGTCTAAGGAAAACGTTACACCGACAAAGGGTCAGTTACTCAGAACTCCAAACTATTGTTGTAGAAATCGAGGCGCGAGTCAATAACCGCCCGATCACCTACCTGTCTGATGATTACACCCAGAGAGAACCACTGAGCCCCTCTCACTTGATCCATGGAGGTCTATTGAGCCCTCTCATCCCCTTAGTCGAAGAGGACCCAGTAGACCCATCCCATGTGACTCGAGGAGACTTGGTGGAAAGCTACCAACATCTTTCTAGAGTTATCAACAGGTGGAATGAGGTGTGGACTCGAGAATACCTCACAGCTCTACGAGAATACCACTACGGAGCTTCGAGTCCTTACAATAAGGTACAATTAAAACCTGGAGACCTTGTACTAGTCGACAGTGATGGACCAAGGTCCGAGTGGCCTATAGGAAAAATCGTCACCATCCACCCAGATCGACAAGGTGTCCTAAGAGTGGTTAAAGTCTTATGCAAGGGCAACACTACTCTAAAAACTTTAGAGAAGCTGGTTCCCCTAGAACTGACTGAACAAGAATATCAGCCAAATCCAGCTTCCCCAGTAATTTCAGAGGACAATGAATCTGTTCCTCCAAGCAACCGTCCCACTAGAGCTGCAGCTCAACAATGTAGGCGGAATTTGCGAGCCTATTATAACTCTGAAGAAGAATAATTTCCTTCATTTCCCCCTAAGGAAACTGTACTGATACTACGATGTGATATCGCGTAACGAAACATTACACGTCACTATGACCCAAGATATCGCATCACTGTAGATTCTGTTAGTTTAAATTGGGAGAGTTAAATTTATAAATATTGTGTAGGCTACAAACATGTTTCAGTTGACATGTGAATAACAAGACTTAAATTCTTGTAAGTCCTTGATAAATCCGGGACGTTCGTTATGTGTGTACTAACATACTAACATACTAATGTGTTAATCTTAATATTACTTCGGGATAGGTCAGTACAACACAGTACACTGTGACCCTGGGAATCCCCCCCCGGAGTTATGTTGGATATTTCCAACATCGAATACAACATTGTTGTATTCTCATTACTTATTACTAATCATATTAATATTGTAGTAAGTAAAATTAACAACTCGTAGAATTCTCCTGTACTAATAATTCATCTGTGCATTAGGCTAGAATTCTCACGTCATCTAACGCTAGTATTGCGTCAGATTTCTTTACAGTAAAACACATTATATACAATTTGTGTGAGAATTAAATACGATTCTCCATAATTAAGGCATTCTGTATGACAACTGATTGCAGACGAATTGTTCTCTAACTAAAAGCCAAATAGAGCGTTAGAATTATACCGTCTACCTCGCGATAGTGTTAACGTCATCAATGAATGCTATGGGGAGACATTAATTCCTCTCCCTTGTATCTTTACTATTCTTAAATAGTTAAATAATAATATTTCGTTCCTCTAAATAATAAACCCGTCCAGTCTTTAGAGTTTCAAGCGCGAATGCGAGAAATATTAATGTTCATGCCAATAATTTGTGTAATGACCGTCGACTCGGCGTGGGGGGAGGGACGCGACGCCATACTCACTCGGTGAGGGAGTCGGTGCGCGTACACGTGGGGAACCGGAGAGAGGCAGACCTGCGCTTAACGTACGCACAAAAGACGCCATTGTCCAGCAAATAGGACACGTGTGTCTATCTACAGATGAAAGCCGCCACTGTGAGGCGTGAACGACCTTGCAGATAATATCTTCAACTAGTGCTGGTGTTAAATAAGGGACCCCTAGACTTGGTTCCTGACGACACGTGATCAGCCAACTTGAAACGCATCAATCCAGGATAGGTTCACCGGAGCCTGGGATGCGAAATTACGGCAATCTTAATACTTACACAGTGCCCACAGCTAAGTACCTTTTATTTGATGCATCATTTACAGGTTTAATAATAGCGGGGTGATTGCGCGTCACGCGGCACGACAACACCTAATAACAGGTGATTAGAAATTTCTCTGTAGATACCAATAATCTTGAATATGTATTGAGTAGTTAAATCAATTGCTACTGGTAGTTATTTATTTTGCAGCTCGAGAGACGAATTCCTCATGCTGTCTTCTCCATGTTAACCGTGTCAGACGTCGGTGTACCAGACTTGGAGATTAAGAGGACTGCCAGGGTTATCTAAAGGAATCTATTACCAGCTAAGGCTTATTTCTTTTACTCGTAACATTGCAATTTGATACATTCAGAATGTTTTCAACATAATGTGTGATTTACTGTAATTCATTATTATGCTCATATTCATGTTCTTCTTTGTATGAATAATATTATATTCAACATTAATTATAGGATTAGATTATTATTAATAGAATTAGTGAACGAACCACACTGATTCCTGGACGTACTGACCTCCAGTAATAACCCCCCAATGTAGGTGTTTGAGGTTTGGTTTTAATAATACAGCCCATTAATTATTCTTATGATCATACTTTCTAGTCATATCCATAGTCACTGGTTTTCTCTAGAATTTTATCTAATGATCTGAAATTCTCAGTTTCCCTCTTTACTTTAAAAGCGGGTGGTCCTTCGTAATTTAATTTACTACTTTAATTATTAATTAATCAGAATCAAACCCAAATATCCCACAGGTTGTGTGTTGATGATGGTGTGTTGATGGTGGTGTGTTGATGGTTGTGTGTTGATGGTGGTGTGTTGATGGTAGTGTGTGGATGGTTGTGAGTTGATGGTGGTGTGTTGATGGTGGTGTGTTGATGGTTGTGTGTTGATGGTGGTGTGTTGATGGTTGTGTGTTGATGGTGGTGTGTTGATGGTTGTGTGTTGATGGTGGTGTGTTGATGGTGGTGTGTTGATGGTTGTGTGTTGATGGTGGTGTGTTGATGGTGGTGTGTTGATGGTTGTGTGTTGATGGTGGTGTGTTGATGGTGGTGTGTTGATGGTGGTGTGTTGATGGTGGTGTGTTGATGGTTGTGTGTTGATGGTGGTGTGTTGATGGTGGTGTGTTGATGGAGGTGTGTTGATGGTGGTGTGTTGATGGTGGTGTGTTGATGGTGGTGTGTTGATGGTGGTGTGTTGATGGTGGTGTGTTGATGGTGGTGTGTTGATGGAGGTGGTGTGTTGATGGTGGTGTGTTGATGGTGGTGTGTTGATGGTGGTGTGTTGATGGTGGTGTGTTGATGGTGGTGTGTTGATGGAGGTGGTGTGTTGATGGTGGTGTGTTGATGGAGGTGGTGTGTTGATGGTGGTGTGTTGATGGTGGTGTGTTGATGGTGGTGTGTTGATGGTGGTGTGTTGATGGTGGTGTGTTCCCAGCAAACACAGGACGTTTGTGAACGTTTTTAAATGGTGCCTCAAAAGTAATACTGTAACGTTTGATATAAATACGTATTTCTGATGTCCTGAAAACCAAAGGATATAACTAAAAACATATATTCTTGAGACACAGTTTTTTAAGATTCATGTAAAAATTTAAAAATAATAGTGAATGCTATGGAATTATTATGTTTTTATGCTTTATATATAAGAATAAATAATTTGCAGTCAACAATTTTTTTTGTTTACTCTATGTAAACCGATCCAATTTACGTTCTTATAACTTAAATATAACATTTATATGACGTCAATATAACGTTATTTACACGACATCATTACGTTATTATGATGTTATATCATCGTATAATTCCTGTATTAAAACCAGAATATTATATTGAACTTTATATTTTAAACCTTGTAAAGTTATCATGAAACTTGGAATAAGATGGTAAGCATGCTTTACTTATATCTACAAACAAATCAACAAAAACATTTTAACATAAAAAGCATAAACATAACACAAATTAACTGCATGCATGGGAGTTAATTGGAACTCTGTAATATTGCATACATGAACCTTGAGGTACAAACCAAGTGTATTTACCCCATGCAGTTCTTTCCTAAATCAAAATTTTTCTAATTTTTACACTTTGTTCTGAGTTTTGTCTTGCGTTGTTACTTTTAATACCACTATAATGTCCCCTTTGTTTTGTCCATTCATCCCATTGTGCACCTCTACGATATGTCACTCCTAATTCTTCGCCTTTCTAGAGAATGTAATATAAGCTTTGACAATCTTTCTTCATATGACAGGCTTCTAACACTTTCGCCCACTAATAACAATGTATGGAGTCAAACTCTTAGCTGCTAAATGTCCACTAATGACTAAGTATGGCATCAAAATTTTTAATATTTGCTAAAATTCAGGATTTTATCCGATTTTTGGGGGACTGATTTTATAATGTGCGCCAACGTCTTCTCGCTTTGAACTACTGAAGAACAAATGCTACCATTTATATATGGATAACTATTATAAGTCGGTTTGATTGAGTGAATTGCTGCTTGAAGATAGGGTATACACCTGTGGTATTATCAGATTGCAGCGTGGTGAGCCTAAAACCCTTCAGATCCAAGCAAAGGGTAAAATGCCAGTAGATGCAATTGCGAACACATTGATACCAAAATGAAAGACCTAGGATGAAAATTGAGGTGACCAAAGTGAAAAGAGTGTATACATTTTATCTCTCTTGGGCGCTCCCAGGAAACACATTCTCACTTTCTCTGTTTGCTGCGGGTGGTAAGCCGGGCTTTTGTAGTTTATATTCATTTACTCCTCTAGAGAATTGTTTTGTATACACATTGACATACACATTGATATCAAATTGAAAAACCTAGGACGAGAATTAAGGTGACAAAGTTGAAAAGAGTATACAATTTTCAGTATTACTGCGCGCTACCGCGGAATGTCCAAAAAAAGTTGGAGATAGTGGAGGGGTCACTTGCCCAAAACGCGAAAGTGTTTGGGGGGATTAACTTTCTTTCAGGCATCCTGAAAGAAAGCTTGGAGAGCTTGAAAAATTGCAGAACGAAGCCTTGAGGATAATCCTTGGCTTCCCTCGTACCACAAAGATACTTAACATGAGAAAGGAACTTAATATTCCGAGCGTTGTTTATCGTGTTACTAAAATTAACTGTAAAATTGGTATAAAAAAGCTAAGGTCATTTATTTATTACATTTATTGAATGTAAACATTGTTTCAAATGGATAAATAAAATTGGAACTGAACTCAGAAAGTATCAGATTTATAATTTGTACCAAGAGAGACAACAATAGCACTACACCCTTGCTAATTTTAATCCCTCCCTTTCCATCAAAGGAGCAAATTAGAGATCAGGCCCAGTTTTGTTTTGAGGCAAAGCTCAACGTCTTAAGCCATATTGATGCTCTGTTCACAGACCATTTTCTCTCAAATCATATACACTGAAGGTTTCCTAAAGCGTCCAACGAGTGCAGCTGGAAGTATAGTTGTCTTGACAATAGGCTATGACTTATATTTTGAGTGGGGAGTCCGTATAAACAACTGGGCCTCTACCCTTCAGACTGAACTATTTGCCTTGCTCCTTGCACTGAAATGTGTACAAGTATCCAAACTTGATACATTAATTGTAAGTGACTCTTTATCATCCTTAATTGGTCTCACCTCTTTAAGACATAACTGTAACATGCTCGTGTCTGAAGCTAGGCACAAATATAACAACAACTTGAGGAATCTTATCATAAACAATAATCTCAATAAAAATCACATAGTTCTCAGAGATGATTTGACCTAGGGTTACAAAATAGCCTCGAGTAGACTATTTCCTTAACAGCATGAATTCCTGTATGCTCATCCCCGCAACCACCAGGCCCACCCGATTCACTCAAACATCTGCGACTACCCTGGATCACTGATGGACCAACATAACAGCTCCTCTTACATCAAGTATAATCACTGACAGAACAAATGACCATTATCCTACCTTCCTTTTAGCGAACATGGCCATAACACCACCGGGTAACAAGAAAATTAGCTTTAGGATACAAAGTGAAGTGGCAATAGGCAATCTCACAAATGCTCTCCACAATGTAAACTGGGAATCTGAATTTATCAATACACAGGATAATAATTCGTTAACTGGCCTCTTCCTTTGCAAAATTCTAAGCCTTTACAATACTTATTTTTTTCTACTCACCAAACAAATAACTGCCAAAAGGTTAAATAATCCCTGGCTCACTAATGGCATACTTAAAGCAATCGACAAGAAACATGAATATGAATAAAAACTTAGAATTGGCCTAGTTGCAAAAGAAGTAGTTAAGAGGTACTCATCAGTGCTTACCAGTATAATAAGAAGAGCAAAGCGTTCCCATTCCGTGAATAGATTCAAAGAAGCAAAAGGCAAAATGAAAAGCACATGGAGAGCCATCTCTACCATCCTAGGAACTAAACAACATTCACATAATAAGATAAAAATCTCCAAGGATTGTTATACACCTGCAACAGATCTTGAAACAGAAACTGAATTTAATAGCTTCCTTTCATCGATTGGTGCTAACCTTGCCCGAAAAATCATAGAGACTCAGACACATGTTACCACATATCTTTCAGGCAGCTACCCAAACTCTCTTCTTCTCTCTCCGGTCAGCCCTGTAGATGTTGTGTCCATCATTCACTCGCTAAAAACCAAAGCTGGGAACATTAGTGAAATACCATCAATGGTATACAGGAGTGCCTCCCACGCCCTTGCACCACCCATAGCATTACTGTTTAATAAATCCCTAGTGTCATACCTTCCCTGATATCCTTAAAAAAGCAAGAGTAACGCCAGTTCATAAAGGAGGTGACACGGCAGACATAGATAATTACAGACCCATATCGAATCTACCTATAGTATCAAAACTATTTATATTTTTTTTTACAAACAGCTCTACTCCTATGTTGTAAAATTCAATATATTAAGTCCCTGTCATTTTGGTTTCTGCTCATAAAAGAGTACCAATGATTCTATTGTTAGTCTGCTTGACTTAATCTTCTCAGCCCTTGACAAAAGTGAGTTTCCGATTGGACTCTTCATTGACCTGAGAAAGGCCTTTGATACTGTTAACCATAACTACCTCTTACTTAAACTCCACCATTATGGAATCCGTGGCCTTGCCCTGAACTATATCCGATCCTGTCTTAGTGACAGACACTAATATGTAGCCATCAATGATATAACCTCTCCCACTCTACCATTAACCGTAAGGGTGCCACAGGGCAGCATCCTAGGACCCCTCCTGTTTCTTATATACATCAATGATCTCCCTAATGTCTCTAACATACCTATATTGTTTGCTGATTGATACATCAATGATACATCAATGATACATCAATGATCTCCCTAATGTCTCTAACATACCTATATTGTTTGCTACTCATCTACTCTGACCCCAACCCACTCACGTTAAATAATGTTGTAAACAATTAATTAAAAAAAGTCTACTTGTGGATGTCAACCAACAAACTTACCCTAAACATAGAAAAAACCTACTATATCTTATTTGGAAACAAATCAACAAATACAATTCAACTTCTGATAGATAATGTAAACAATAGCAATAAAAATGATGGAAAGTTCCTTGGCCTGTACTTAGACAAGAGACTCAACTTCAGCACCCATATAAAACACATAACTAAAAAGGTATTTAAAACAGTTGGTATACTCTCTAAGATCAGATATTATGTACCCTACTCTGCTCTCCTCTCACTCTATTATGCTCTTATCTATCTCTGGCTTTCTTATGGTATCTGTGCTTGGGGTTCAACCTCTGCAAACTACTCAAGCCCATCATCATCCAGCAAAAATCTGCTATCAGGACAATAACTAACTCTGCCTTCAGACAACACACAGCTCCCTTGTTGAAATCCCTAAATATACTAATCATAAATTCACTCCATACATTCTCCTGTGTAAATTACGTTTATAAAATCCTTTTTCTAAGTGCAAACCCTGTTCTGAAACTCTTCCTGGACAGATATAATAGAACACATGCCCATCACACCAGACATAAATATCTCTTTGATATCCCCAAAGTCAAACTTAAACTATGTTAACACTCTCTGTGTCCCTCACCTGTGACGTCACAGCGTCATCCGATGCTAACATCAACACAGCGGCCATTTAGTCGTCAGTGCAGTCATGGCGAGGACAAACCCTTCATGCAAACTGCACCTAATATCAAGAAGAAGAAGATTTTGTGTTCCACCGATAGTATTATCGTAAGTAAACACTTATATTTTATATTTTATTATTTTAATTGATTCTATTTTTCTATAATAGAGGTCCAGGGTGGTGTTGAGTAAGGTGTGGGGAGGTGAGGGCTGGTACTGTTGTCTGTGGGGAGGGTGAGGGCTGTTACTGGTGTCTGTAGGGGGTGAGGGCTGTTACTGGTGTCTGTAGGGGGTGAGGGCTGTTACTGGTGTCTGTAGGGGGTGAGGGCTGTTACTGGTGTCTGTAGGGGGTGAGGGCTGTTACTGGTGTCTGTAGGGGGTGAGGGCTGTTTCTGGTGTCTGTAGGGGGTGAGGGCTGTTACTGGTGTCTGTGGGGAGGTGAGGGCTGGTACTGGTGTCTGTGGGGAGGGTGAGGGCTGTTACTGGTGTCTGTAGGGGGTGAGGGCTGTTACTGGTGTCTGTAGGGGGTGAGGGCTGGTACTCGTGTCTGTGGGGAGGGTGAGGGCTGGTACTGGTATCTGTGGGGTGTGAGGGCTGGTACTGGTGTCTGTAGGATGTGAGGGCTGGTACTGGTGTCTGTAGGGGGTGAGGGCTGGTACTCGTGTCGGTGGGGAGGGTGAGGGCTGGTACTGGTGTCTATGAGGAAGGTGAGGGCTGGTACTTGTGTCTGTAGGGAGGGTGAGGGCTGGTACTGGTATCTGTGGGGTGTGAGGGCTGGTACTGTTGTCTGTAGGATGTGAGGGCTGGTACTGGTGTCTGTAGGGGGTGAGGGCTGGTACTCGTGTCTGTGGGGAGGGTGAGGGCTGGTACTGGTATCTGTGGGGTGTGAGGGCTGGTACTGGTGTCTGTAGGATGTGAGGGCTGGTACTGGTGTCTGTGGGGTGTGAGGGCTGGTACTGGTGTCTATGAGGAAGGTGAGGGCTGGTATTGGTGTCTGTGGGGAGGGTGAGGGCTGGTACTGGTGTCTGTGAGGAGGGTGAGGGCTGATACTGGTGTCTGTGGGGAGGGTGAGGGCTGGTACTGGTGTCTGTGGGGAGGGTGAGGGCTGATATTGGTGTCTGTGGGGAGGATGAGGGCTGGTACTGGTGTCTGTGGGGAGGGTGAGGGCTGGTACTGGTGTCTGTGAGGAGGGTGAGGGCTGGTACTGGTGTCTGTGGGGAGGGTGAGGGCTGGTGCTGGTGTCTGTGGGGAGGGTGAGGGCTGGTACTGGTGTCTGTGGGGAGGGTGAGGGCTGGTACTGGTGTCTGTGGGAAGGGTAAGGGCTGGTACTGGTGTCTGTGGGGAGGGTGAGGGCTGGTACTGGTGTCTGTGGGGAGGGTGAGGACTGGTACTGGTCTCTGTGGGGAGGGTGAGGGCTGGTACTGGTGTCTGTGGGGAGGGTGAGGGCTGTTACTGGTGTCTTTGGGGAGGGTGAGGGCTGGTACTGGTCTCTGTGGGGAGGGTGAGGACTGGTACTGGTGTCTGTGAGGAGGGTGAGGGCTGGTACTGGTGTCTGTGAGGAGGGTGAGGGCTGGTACTGGTGTCTGTGGGGAGGGTGAGGGCTGGTACTGGTGTCTGTGGGAAGGGTAAGGGCTGGTACTGGTGTCTGTGGGGAGGGTGAGGGCTGGTACTGGTGTCTGTGGGGAGGGTGAGGACTGGTACTGGTCTCTGTGGGGAGGGTGAGGGCTGGTACTGGTGTCTGTGGGGAGGGTGAGGGCTGTTACTGGTGTCTTTGGGGAGGGTGAGGGCTGGTACTGGTCTCTGTGGGGAGGGTGAGGACTGGTACTGGTGTCTGTGAGGAGGGTGAGGGCTGGTACTGGTGTCTGTGAGGAGGGTGAGGGCTGGTACTGGTGTCTGTGGGGAGGGTGAGGACTGGTACTGGTCTCTGTGGGGAGGGTGAGGGCTGGTACTGGTGTCTGTGGGGAGGGTGAGGGCTGTTACTGGTGTCTGTGGGGAGGGTGAGGGCTGGTACTGGTGTCTGTGGGGAGGGTGAGGGCTGGTACTGGTATCTGTGAGGAGGGTGAGGGCTGGTACTGGTGTCTTTGGGGAGGGTGAGGGCTGGTACTGGTATCTGTGGGGGAGGGTGAGGGCTGGTACTGGTGTCTGTGGGGGAGGGTGAGGGCTGGTACTGGTGTCTGTGGGGAGGGTGAGGGCTGGTACTGGTGTCCGTGGGGAGGGTGAGGGCTGGTACTGGTGTCTGTGAGGAGGGTGAGGGCTGGTACTGGTGTCTTTGGGGAGGGTGAGGGCTGGTACTGGTGTCTGTGGGGGAGGGTGAGGGCTGGTACTGGTGTCTGTGGGGGAGGGTGAGGGCTGGTACTGGTGTCTGTGGGGAGGGTGAGGGCTGGTACTGGTCTCTGTAGGGAGGGTGAGGACTGGTACTGGTGTCTGTGAGGAGGGTGAGGGCTGTTACTGGTGTCTTTGGGGAGGGTGAGGGCTGGTACTGGTGTCTGTGAGGAGGGTGAGGGCTGGTACTGGTGTCTTTGGGGAGGGTGAGGGCTGGTACTGGTGTCTGTGGGGGAGGGTGAGGACTGGTACTGGTCTCTGTGGGGAGGGTGAGGGCTGGTACTGGTGTCTGTGGGGAGGGTGAGGGCTGGTACTGGTGTCTGTGGGGAGGGTGAGGGCTGGTACTGGTGTCTGTGAGGAGGGTGAGGGCTGGTACTGGTCTCTGTGGGGAGGGTGAGGGCTGGTACTGGTGTCTGTGGGGAGGGTGAGGGCTGGTACTGGTGTCTGTGGGGAGGGTGAGGGCTGGTACTGGTGTCTGTGAGGAGGGTGAGGGCTGGTACTGGTGTCTGTGGGGGAGGGTGAGGACTGGTACTGGTCTCTGTGGGGAGGGTGAGGGCTGGTACTGGTGTCTGTGGGGAGGGTGAGGGCTGGTACTGGTGTCTGTGGGGAGGGTGAGGGCTGGTACTGGTATCTGTGAGGAGGGTGAGGGCTGGTACTGGTGTCTTTGGGGAGGGTGAGGGCTGGTACTGGTGTCTGTGGGGGAGGGTGAGGGCTGGTACTGGTGTCTGTGGGGGAGGGTGAGGGCTGGTACTGGTGTCTGTGGGGAGGGTGAGGGCTGGTACTGGTGTCCGTGGGGAGTGTGAGGGCTGGTACTGGTGTCTGTGAGGAGGGTGAGGGCTGGTACTGGTGTCTTTGGGGAGGGTGAGGGCTGGTACTGGTGTCTGTGGGGGAGGGTGAGGGCTGGTACTGGTGTCTGTGGGGGAGGGTGAGGGCTGGTACTGGTGTCTGTGGGGAGGGTGAGGGCTGGTACTGGTCTCTGTGGGGAGGGTGAGGACTGGTGTCTGTGAGGAGGGTGAGGGCTGTTACTGGTGTCTTTGGGGAGGGTGAGGGCTGGTACTGGTGTCTGTGAGGAGGGTGAGGGCTGGTACTGGTGTCTTTGGGGAGGGTGAGGGCTGGTACTGGTGTCTGTGGGGGAGGGTGAGGACTGGTACTGGTCTCTGTGGGGAGGGTGAGGGCTGGTACTGGTGTCTGTGGGGAGGGTGAGGGCTGGTACTGGTGTCTGTGGGGAGGGTGAGGGCTGGTACTGGTGTCTGTGAGGAGGGTGAGGGCTGGTACTGGTCTCTGTGGGGAGGGTGAGGGCTGGTACTGGTGTCTGTGGGGAGGGTGAGGGCTGGTACTGGTGTCTGTGGGGAGGGTGAGGGCTGGTACTGGTGTCTGTGAGGAGGGTGAGGGCTGGTACTGATGTCTGTGGGGGAGGGTGAGGACTGGTACTGGTCTCTGTGGGGAGGGTGAGGGCTGGTACTGGTGTCTGTGGG
Source organism: Procambarus clarkii (assembly GCF_040958095.1). Classification (NCBI taxonomy): domain Eukaryota; kingdom Metazoa; phylum Arthropoda; class Malacostraca; order Decapoda; family Cambaridae; genus Procambarus; species Procambarus clarkii. The sequence continues at coordinate 61,571,694 of NC_091150.1, read as the reverse complement.
GAGGGTGAGGGCTGGTACTGGTGTCTGTGGGGAGGGTGAGGGCTGGTACTGGTGTCTGTGAGGAGGGTGAGGGCTGGTACTGGTGTCTTTGGGGAGGGTGAGGGCTGGTACTGGTGTCTGTGGGGGAGGGTGAGGGCTGGTACTGGTGTCTGTGGGGAGGGTGAGGGCTGGTACTGGTGTCTTAATTTTTCTTATATTTCTTCATCTTTGTTTAGTTAGTTTAAATCTATAACCTCTTGTTCTTGAAGTTCCAGGTCTCAGGAAATCTTCCCTATCAAATTGATCAATTCCTGTTACTGTTTTGTAGGTAGTGATCATATCTCCTCTTTCTTCTATCTTCTAGTTTTGGAATATTAAATGCCTCTAACGTCTCCTCATAGATCTTGCCTTTATGCCTCGTCGTAGATCTTAATTTTTTTATGAAGTCATTTGTCATTTCCCCCCCCCCCCCCTCCCCTACTTTAAGGTGCTACATAGCCTTCCCGGTTTGGTGCCTTCTTTTGATAATTACTTACTTACTTACTCCCCCAACTTTAGTGTAATTCATGCTTTTGATCTCAATTAGTTTATCTTAGTTTATAATTTGTTCCCCATATATTGCCATCACATCTGTCAGCTTTACATGGGTAAAGCTGACCCATGTAAAGCTTTACATGTTTTGTTTTGTTTTATTTGTTTTGTTTGTTTGTTTGTGTTTTGAAACAGTTTCAAAACATGTTTCAAAATCTATGAAAATTCAATTTATCAATGCAATCAAAAACATTGAAATGGAATTGTAACGTATTTAGGACAGCATGTGGATTGCTCTTACATGCAACCGATGGCGCTGTTTTTCAAGAAAAGCATAGTTTTGCCTGTCACAGGTGTGGCATCTATACTTATACTTACTAAATGAACGGTATGGTAAACAACACAGCTTAATTCCAACACAATGTCACACAAAATATTTCAATAAAAAATAAAATATATCGACATCTATGAAAATAAAATTTATCAATGCAATCGGAAATTTTGAAATGGAATTCGTGACATATTTAGTATAGCGTACATGTTGCTATTATGTGCAGCAGATGGCGCTGTTTTTAAAAAACACATGTTTTTACCTGTCACAGGGTGGCATCTATATAGTAGATATATATGAACCTGCTCAGATGCGAATGGAACAGTGTAAAAATTTCAAAGCATTCGGTGAAGAATTTTTGGAGATTAGCGATTTTGAACAAATGAACATCTCCATTTTTATTTATGAAGATAAGTTCTAAAATTAGCATGTAACAGTTTCTTTTGACTTTTCAGGAAACCACATTGTGCTGGTGGCCTCGGAACAATCATACAGTTCGTGCCCAAAAGTAGTAAAAACCGGACAAGTGCATGTCATATCATTATTCCTATCAACAACCGGTAGGTAATAAATTTATAATTATTAAGATACAAGACACCTATTCATTCACCATAACTTTAACACTGCACATACAGTATATAAAAACAGCATAATATTTTAATCACAAGCAGGGTTTCCTAATGGCTCCTTAAGACTTGTGTGCAAAGTACTTTCCCCAGTTAAAAGTTCCAAATCATGTGTGTCGTATTAAACATCACTTTAGAAAGCTGATTTATGTTATTTCCTAGTGTTCACTACTACTAGGTAATGATAAATATGTATCTCACTGATATATTACTAATTATATTCAATTATTACAGATGATTTTGATGCTGCAAACCAGAGATGGATAGCTGCGAAAGACATGCATAATGTGGAAACTGAAAACGAAGCTTCAGACATGAAGCAAAGAATGCCGAGAATAACAAATGTACGCATTGAAAACCTAGTTCAGTAATTTAAAAAATGTTGTAACTTGAAAAATGCCATTCAATACATTAAACAATTTAAATAATATCAGGCAATCAGCACAACCCTCTCATGTTGGGTAACCCTCTCTCATGTTGGGTAACCCTCTCTCATGTTGGGTAACCCTCTCTCATGTTGGGTAACCCTCTCTCATGTTGGGTAACCCTCTCTCGTGTAGGCTCACCCGCTCTCTCTCGTGTTGGCTCACCCCCTCTCTCATGTTGGCTCACCCCGTCTCGCATGTTGGCTCACCCCCTCTCTCATGTTGGCTCACCTCCTCTCTCATGTTGGCTCACCCCCTTGCTCATGTTGGCTCACCTCCTCTCTCATGTTGGCTCACCCCCTCGCTCATGTTGGCTCACCCCCTCTCTCATGTTGGCTCACCCCCTCTCTCATGTTGGCTCACCCCCCCTCTCGTGTTGGCTCACCCCCTCTCTCATGTTGGCTCACCCCCTCTCTCATGTTGGCTCACCTCCTCTCTCATGTTGGCTCACCCCCTCTCTCGTGTTGGCTCACCCCCTCTCTCATGTTGGCTAACCCCGTCTCTCATGTTGGCTCACCCCCCTCTCTCATGTTGGCTCACCTCCTCTCTCATGTTGGCTCACCTCCTCTCTCATGTTGGCTCACCCCCTCTCTCGTGTTGGCTCAACCCCTCTCTCATGTTGGCTCACCCCGTCTCTCATGTTGGCTCACCCCCTCTCTCATGTTGGCTCACCTCCTCTCTCATGTTGGCTCACCCCCTCTCTCGTGTTGGCTCACCCCCTCTCTCATGTTGGCTCACCCCCTCTCTCATGATGGCTCACCCCCTCTCTCATGTTGGCTCACCCCGTCTCTCATGTTGGCTCACCCCCTCTCTCATGTTGGCTCACCTCCTCTCTCATGTTGGCTCACCCCCTCTCTCATGTTGGCTCACCCCCTCTCTCATGTTGGCTCACCCCCCCTCTCGTGTTGGCTCACCCCCTCTCTCATGATGGCTCACCCCCTCCCTCATGTTGGCTCACCCCGTCTCTCATGTTGGCTCACCCCCTCTCTCATGTTGGCTCACCCCCCCTCTCGTGTTGGCTCATCCCCTCTCTCGTGTTGGCTCACCCCCTCTCTCGTGTTGGCTCACCCCCTCTCTCATGTTGGCTCACCCCCTCTCTCATGTTGGCTCACCCCCTCTCTCATGTTGGCTCACCCCCACACTCTCGTGTTGGCTCACCCCCCCCTCTCGTGTTGACTCACCCCCTCTCTCGTGTTGGCTCACCCCCTCTCTCGTGTTGGCTCACCCCCTCTCTCGAGTTGGCTCACCCCTCTCTCATGTTGGCTCACCCCCCTCTCTCATGTTGGCTCACCCCCCTCTCTCATGTTGGCTCACCCCCTCTCTTGTGTTGGCTCACCCCTCTCTCATGTTGGCTCACCCCAAGGGGCCTCGTAGCCTGGTGGATAGCGCGCAGGACTCGTAATTCTGTGGCGCGGGTTCGATTCCCGCACGAGGCAGAAACAAATGGGCAAAAGTTTCTTTCACCCTGAATGCCCCTGTTACCTAACAGTAAAATAGGTACCTGGGAGTTAGTCAGCTGTCACGGGCTGCTTCCTGGGGGTGGAGGCCTGGTCGAGGACCGGGCCGCGGGGACACTAAAGCCCCGAAATCATCTCAAGATAACCTCAAGATAACCCCCCTCTCTCGTGTTGACTCACCCCCTCTCTCGTGTTGGCTCACCCCCTCTCTCGAGTTGGCTCACCCCTCTCTCATGTTGGCTCACCCCCCTCTCTCATGTTGGCTCACCACCCTCTCACATGTTGGCTCACCCCCTCTCTTGTGTTGGCTCACCCCTCTCTCATGTTGGCTCACCCCCCTCTCTTGTGTTGACTTACCCCCCTCTCTCGTGTTGGCTCACCCCCTCTCTCATGTTGGTTCACCCCTCTCTCTCATGTTGGCTCGCCCTCCTCTCTTATGCTGGCTCACCCCCTCTCTCATGTTGGCTCACCCCCTCTCTCATGTTGGCTCACCCCCCTCTCTCATGTTGGCTCACCCCCTCTCTCATGCTGGCTCATCCCCTCTCTCATGTTGGCTCACCCCCTCTCTCATGTTGGCTCACCCCCTCTCTCATGTTGGCTCACCCCCTCTCTCATGCTGGCTCACCCCTCTCTCTCATGTTGGCTCACCCTCCTCTCTCATGTTGGCTCACTCACTCTCTCGTGTTGGCTCACCCCCTCTCTTATGCTGGCTCACCCCCTCTCTCATGTTGGCTCACCCCCTCTCTTATGCTGGCTCACCCCCTCTCTCATGTTGGCTCACCCCTCTCTCATGCTGGCTCACCCCCTCTCTCATGTTGGCTCACCCCGTCTCTCATGTTGGCTCACCCCTCTCTCATGTTGGCTCACCCCCTCTCTCATGTTGGCTCACCCCGTCTCTCATGTTGGCTCACCCCTCTCTCATGTTGGCTCACCCCCTCTCTCATGTTGGCTCACCCCCTCTCTCATGTTGGCTCACCCCCTCTCTCATGCTGGCTCACCCCCTCTCTCATGTTGGCTCACCCCCTCTCTCATGCTGGCTCACCCCCTCTCTCATGCTGGCTCACCCCCTCTCTCATGTTGGCTCACCCCCTCTCTCATGTTGGCTCACCCCCTCTCTCATGCTGGCTCACCCCCTCTCTCATGTTGGCTCACCCCCTCTCTCATGTTGGCTCACCCCCTCTCTCATGTTGGTTTACCCCCTCTCTCATGTTGGCTCACCCCCTCTCTCATGTTGGCTCACCCCCTCTCTCATGTTGGCTCACCCCCTCTCTCATGTTGGTTTACCCCCTCTCTCATGTTGGCTCACCCCCTCTCTCATGTTGGTTTACCCCCTCTCTCATGTTGGTTTACCCCCTCTCTCATGTTGACACTCTCAGTATACTGTATTCCTTTAATCATTATATTTATTATAATTATTGCCATTTTTTTTTGTGGGGTTATTTTTTCTTGACTACATGTCTACACACATTGACCTACAAGTTTCACGTACTTGAGTACGAATGCCAAACAATGTTTATTACAACATATAAGTAAATTCATGAATTATGACTGTATTATTCATTGTCAATAACTTCAACTTCAATTATATCTATAACTAGAATTGCAATTTACTTCAATGTCCAAAAATCTAGTTTCTGACCGATTCTCAACATTTTTACACATATTGTGCACAGTTGCCTGTCCTAAAATCCCAATAGAATGGATTTTTCATAATCTCTTAAACGTTTGGAGTTATAAATTGTTGTTGTATAAATTTGCGCATATTTCAAATGCCATATTGAAATTTTTTTCCAGTAAACAATACTGAAAACCAATATTCTAAATATATGAAAATGAAGCTATTCATGTGCTATTCTGAGAGCATAATAACACCAAATGAACAGATGTGAGATGATATATTTTTGCAGCTGGTTTCAAAATCTCAAGTTTTTAATATTAAATTTTATATTTTTTTATTTTCTTGTTTTTCAAGTTACACTGGTATCATTTAGACAAAGTTGGAGCATTTGCCTAGTAGATTATGCACAAAACATTTGAAAGAGTTTCAGAAAATGTAAAAAGCTGAGTTCAATGTCACTCATCATATGACCTTTTGCTCAGTTTAAGAGGAATATACACTCGATCACCTTCCCCTTTTTTTCTCATGTGCTACCTACATGTACAAACCATTATTACTAAATGCTAACCATGATCTGAAGTTTGTCCTTAATATGCTGTATATCACCATCTTTGGAGAGTTTTATCTGCTTGTTACGTAAATTACTTTTAATTTTAAAGAATATTGTTATATAGAATTTGTTGTTATATAAATAACTTGTAATTTTACAGAATCATCTATCAGTGCATACCCTGATGTGAAAGAGCAGGATGGAACGTTCCAGATTTCCGAAGTACTGAAACACACACCAAAAAAGCCTGGTGGATCTAGGTACAAGGTAAAATAATTTACATTTACTTACATATATTTTTAGATAATTATCTGTTTATATATGTATGTTTATAAAATGTATATATGTACTTGTGTGTGTGTGTGTGTGTGACGAAAATTAACACGAGATGAAAAATGTGAGCAACAGACCAGGGAGGAAGGATTGAAACAGAAAATTCCTTAAGTACTTTCGTATTTCAATAATACATCTTCAGAAGGAATTCATCTTCAGGAGGAATGAGTCCTTCTGAAGTTGTATTATTGAAATATGAAAGTACTTAAGGGGCCAAGAGAATCAAATATGCAAAAAATGAGAACTGATTCGATTTCAATCAAACTTTTTTGACGAGTTGCATATGAAAAGTGTTTCATCTGGCCACGTCTCAGCATCGTAGCATAAATAGGAAGGGAGAAAAAAATGTTGAAGTAGGTGTCAAAATTTTCCAAAATGGTCAAAAACGATTATCAAACACAAGTGTCAACTGAAATCATGTCTATAATTCTCAGCTATCATAATAGCATATATTAAAAAACATATAATTAGTTTTATTAACAAAATTAAGTTAAAAAATATAATTTTTTTTTTTTAATTTTTTTTTCTTACATGTTTCTCGGACGATTTGCATGAAACTTATACATCTGACGGCACGTAAGCCTATCTGTAAGGGTGCCAAGGGGGCCAGGAAATTCGTTGATGTCAACCACCACTTAGTAGCGTGTCTTTGCACCTTTTCCAGTTTGTTGATGTTCTTCTTAAGTTAAGCTCACTATACAACCGCTGCATATTTTAGGTTTTGCCTAACAAAAGTAATGAATAATTTCTTTAGTATTTTGCTGTCCATGATACCTGCTTGATGGGGTTCTGGGAGTTATTCTACTCCCCAAGCCTGGCCCGAGGCCAGGCCTGACTTGTGAGAGTTTGGTCCACTAGGCTGTTGCTTTGAGCGGCCCGCAGGCCCACTTACTCACCACAGCTTGGTTGGTCTGGCACTCCTTGGAGAAAACCGTCTAGTTTTATCTTGAAGTTGTCCACGGTAGTTCCGGCAATATTTCTTATGCTTGCTGGGAGTATGTTGAACAGCCGCAGACCTCTGATATTTATACAGTGTTCTCTGATTGTGCCTATGGCACCCCTGCTTTTCACTGGTTCTATTCTGCCTTTTCTTCCATATCGTTCACTCCAGTGTGTTGTTATTTTTCTGTTTAGATTTGGGACCTGGCCCTCCAGTATCTTCCACGTGCATATTATTTGGTCTCTCTCTCGTCGTCTTTCTAGTGAGTGCATTTGGAGGGTTATTAGACGATGCCAATAATTTAAATGCTTTATTGCGTCTATGTATGCCGTATATATTTCTTGCTGTTTTTCAGCCATGTTCTCCACATTTTATTTTTTATTTTCTCAACACATTTTATTCTTTAATCTCAATTAGTATTAAGTTTCAGTCTTTAGTGTTTTCCTGCCCGAAATGCTTTGCGTAATAGTGGCTTTAGGCATTGTATGTACTAGCTGTATTTATAAATTCATCAATATTTGTATCACACATTGTATGTATGTACTTTACCTGAATAAACATTTGAATTTGAATTTTGAATTTGTGTAAGATTAATGATTCTAACACAAATCGTCTGAATATTTGTTTTTCTTCACTGTCGAGAGTAGTTAAAAATTTACTCAAAAGTATATTTTCACACTTTATTTATGGTCTTTCTGCCCCTCTCCTTACTGCTGTTGTTGTTTCTCGCATCTTTGTATAGCTTGTATGTTTGGGGATTTGGCCTCTTGCTATATTGATTCCATTTGTGTGTTTTGGTCTCTGGCCCTCTCACAATTTCTGTTGAACAAATGCCCTTTTCCTAGTTCTGCATCTCTGTTTTGGTATATATCTTGTTGAGCCTTTATCATATATTTCACAAAACTTGACATACATCTCATTTACTACATGTCCTAACAGCAAGTGTTTCTGTCAAATCCTTATGGAAATATCTGAGTTCCCCATAATGACCTCTCCACAAATCAGGTTTTTCAACTGCTTCAAGTTCATTTTCTTCCAGATTATAATGCATTGCATACTTTATTCCCCAAAAGACATGGCCACTTTTACCCAAGGAAGGGAGGTACTGAATGATAAATATCTCTTTCTCTTTCCTGGTAAATATAACATCCAGCATGGAGGGAACATCCCTTTCCCTCATCCTCATTGCTTGTTGAGGTCTATATATCTATGTATCTAGATATATAGACATATAGACATAGCCTATGTCTATATATCTATATATATATATATATATATATATATATATATATATATATATATATATATATATATATATATATATATATATATATATATATATATATATATATATATATGTCTTGATGCTTCTATATTGGTGCGGAGTCTTGAAGTGGGTAGAATATAGTGGTGCATTAATTGGCTGTTGATTGCTGGTGTCGACTTCTTAATGTGTAGTGCCTCGCAGATATCTAGCCGCCTGCTATCGCTATATCTATCGATGATTTCCGTGTTTTTTGTTAAGACTTCTCTGGTGATGGTCTGGTTATGGGAAGAGATAATATGTTCCTTAATGGAGCCCTGTTGCTTATGCATCGTTAATCGCCTGGAAAGAGATGTTGTTGTCTTGCCTATATACTGAATTTTTTGAGGCTTACAGTCCCGAAGTGGGCATTTGAAGGCATAGACGACATTGGTCTCTTTTAAAGCGTTCTGCTTTGTGTTTGGAGAGTTTCTCATGAGTAGGTTGGCCGTTTTCTTGGTTTTATAGTAGATCGTCAATTGTATCTTCTGATTTTTGTCTGTAGGGATAACGTTTCTATTAACAATATCATTCAGGACCCTTTCCACCGTTTTATGAGCTGTGGAAATAAGTTCCTGTAAAATAGTCTAATAGGGGGTACAGGTGTTGTGTTAGTTGTACAACTAACAACTTCAACCCACTTCAAGACTCCGCACCAATATAGAAGCATCAAGAAATATGGGCCAATAGGCCCTTTGCAGTTACTTCCATTCTTCCCTTTAACTTACAAAATATTATACCCATTGTTTCGTGTTCTGTCTTGTGTTGAAAGTTTGTTTTCATCTCATCCAAAACTGTTGTAACATATCACCTCACCCAAATGCAGGTATAAAAAATCGAAGATGTTTAAGCTCTGTTCAGTTATAGTTCTGTGTGTGTAAACTAAAGTCTTTGAAAATGTAATAAGTTTTACGAAATGCGCTCAAGTGTCGCGTCAGACTAGAAATAAAAATGAATTTTGGAGAATTGATTTTTCAGTTACCATCAACAGTGAAGAAAAATGTAAGAAACATTGAGAAAATTCGTGTAAGAAATTATTAATCTTACCTTTTCGGTCATATTTAATAATATATGTCTACAGGAAAGACTGCTACCAAAATATACTAATATATATATATATATATATATATATATATATATATATATATATATATATATATATATATATATATATATATATATATATATATATATATATATATATATATATATATATGTCCTTGGTAAGAAGATCACTGACCTGAAGAGGATGAACGAGAGGATTGAAGACATCAATGCTCATGATGCACTTTACCTCATCACCAGATGCTTGTCCCTCCCCAGGCTGACCTACTTTCTAAGATGTTCGCCATCTTTCAACAATATTAAATTAGAAGAGTACGACAGCTTGCTGAAATCAACACTAGAAAAAACCCTCAATCTTTCCCTCAGCGACTTACAGTGGAAACAGGCCTCCCTTCCTGTCAGACTCGGGGGCCTTGGCGTGCGCACAGCAACACAAATTGCTGTACCAGCGTTCCTGTCCTCTTCAGTGGGGTCTGACAATTTGGTGAAGGAAATCCTACCTGAGCACCTAGTTCAACAGGCAGGGGTACATGATCCCAACTTCACAGACTGCACAACCAAATGGGTCTCTCTCGCAGGACCAGCACCCCAACCACCGCCTTCTGAAGCCCATAAGCAATCCAGCTGGGATCGCCCCATTGCCGACCAAGAAGCTGCGACTTTGCTAGAAGCTGCGACAACACCACATGACACTGCCCGACTTAGAGCTGTAGCAGCTCCCCATGCAGGTGATTTCCTATTAGCAACCCCAATGTCAGCAACCGGCACCCGTCTCACACCGCAGGCCCTCCGAATTGCCGTGGCTCTCCGCCTCCCTGCCCCAATCCACACCGAATACAGGTGTATTTGCGGCGAGGCAGAGGCCGACAGATACGGACGGCATGGCCTTCTCTGCCAAAGGACAGGAGGATGGCATGCAAGACACGGCGAGGTCAATGACATTATTAAGAGAAGCCTTACCACAGCCGGTTGTCCAGCAGAGAGAGAGCCCCATTACCAAATGTCCCGCAACTCTGATGAGCCTGTCGGTCGCCCAGACGGAATCACGGTGAACCCCTGGAAGAATGGTAGACAGTTGGTGTGGGACTACACTTGCGTTTCAACTTTAGCCAATACCTATGTTGACTTCAGTGCTACACAAGCAGGAGGAGCTGCTAATCACCGGGAAGCGGCCAAGTCACGTAAATACAGAGACCTTGAGCACCACTACAATTTTGTCCCCATTGCCTCAGAGACACTTGGTGCCTGGGGTAAAAGTACTGCTAGCTTTTTGAAGGAGTTGGGGTCTAAGCTAATCGAAACAACTAGAGACCCTAGAGCTGCCAGTTTTCTTTTTCAGCGCCTTAGTGTGGCAATCCAGAGAGGAAATGCTCACTGCATCCACGGTTCCTGCCCGCCATCTGAGGAGCTGGAAGAGCTGTACAACTTGTGACAAGCAGCCTTGTACCCTGCATGTAATCAATATTGTAACTTTTTTTGTGTAATGACATTTTCAAATAAAGTTAGATAAATATACACACATACCAAAAGAAAAGGGGTGGTAGGAGAAGAAAATATCAAAATGTTCAGTGAGGATCCACAAAGTCTTCTCTGAGTACTCTTTATTTTCTTCTCCGAGGCTATGGGTCCCTACACTTGCACCAGAGGTGGTACCCCTTTTAGGTTATAAAAAAAAAAATACACACATATATATATATATATATATATATATATATATATATATATATATATATATATATATATATATATATATATATATATATATATATATATATATATATGGAAGCAGCCAAATCCCGTAAGTATAGAGAACTGGATCACCACTACAATTTTGTCCCCATTGCTTCTGAGACACTCGGCGCCTGGGGTAAAAGTGCTACCAGTTTTTCGAAGGAACTGGGTTCTAGGCTCATTGAAACAACAAGGGACCCAAGAGCTGCAAGCTTTCTTTTCCAGCGCCTCAGTGTGGCGATACAGAGGGGAAATGCGCACTGCATCCAGGGTTCCTGCCCGCCATCTGAGGAGCTGGAGGAACTCGACAACCTATGATAACCATCTTTGTAACCCATATGTAACTCCTTTTTTGTAACAAAGTTCAAATAAAGTAAATATATATGTGTACATACAAAAGAATGGGGGTGGTAGGAGAAGATAATATTAGTGTTCAGTGAGAAACCACAAGGTCTCCTCTGAATACATATATATGGAAATGTCAAGACACACAAGCCTGGAAACCCACTTCGGCCAATCATCAGCCAGATACCCACACCCACGTACAGACTGACGAAACGACTCAACGGCTTGCTGACTCCTTATGTCCCTTGCGCCTTCAGCCTGAAGTCTCCAAAGGAATTTGTTGACTTGCTGCGGGGAACACGGACCACAGGGATAAGAGCCTCGTTGGACGTAGAATCTCTGTTTACCAACGTACCCGTGGATGAAACAATCGGGATGATAGCCGACAGAGTGTACCGTGATCTGGCCTGTACTCCTCTTGACATACCAGAAAACAGTCTAAGGAAACTACTCCAAGCTTGTACTAAAGAGGCACCCTTCTTGAGCCCGGATGGACACATGTATAAACAAGTAGATGGGGTCGCCATGGGTTCTCCCCTAGGTGTCCTGTTTGCAAACTTCTACATGGGTACCATCGAGCAAAAAGTCTTAGTCGACATGAACTTGAAACCGGCCATATACTGCAGGTATGTTGACGACATTTTTACACAGGTACCTAATGTCAGACATCTGCAGGAGCTGAAGGAGGTATTTGAGCAGAATTTTGTGTTGCGTTTCACTTACGAGATGGAAAAGGATGGGAAGCTGCCCTTTATAGATGTAACAGTCATGGAAAGGAGCGGAGTTTTCCACACTGCAGTCTACACTAAGGAAACAATCATAGGACTGTGCCTGAATGCCAACAGTGACTGCCCGGACAGGTACAAGAGGAGTGTTGTTAACGCTTATGTCGACCGTGCCCTCAGCCACAGCTCAGAATGGAAGCAAGTCGACGAAGAACTCTGTAGGGTAAGGCAGGTCCTAGTCAACAACGACTTCTCCAATGGTTTCGTGGAAGACATCAAAAGAAGGAAAGTGAAACGCCATGCAACCTCTGAAGAGACAACTAACACAACACCTATACCCCCTATTAGACTATTTTACAGGAACTTCTTTTCCACAGCCCATAAAACGGAGGAAAGGGTCCTGAAAGATATTGTCAGTAAAAACGTTATCCCTACAGACAAAAATCAGAAGATACAACTGACAATTTACTATAAAACCAAAAAAAAACGGCCAGCCTACTCATGAGAAACTCTCCAGAAACAAAGCAGAACGTTTTGAAAGAGACCAACGTCGTCTATGCCTTCAAATGCCCTCTTGGGGATTGTAAGCCTAAAAAAACTCAGTATATAGGCAAGACAACATCTCTTTCCAGGCGTTTAACGATGCATAAGCTACAGGGCTCCATTAAGGAACATATAGCCTCTTCCCACAACCAAACCATCACCAGAGAAATCTTAGCAAACAACACAGAAATCATCGATAGATACAGCGATAGCAGGCGGCTCGACGTCTGTGAGGCACTACACATCAAGAAGTCAACACCAGCAATCAACAGCCAATTAATGCACAACTATATTCTACCCACTTCAAGACTCCGCTCCAATATAGAAGCATCAAGAAATATGGACCAATAGGCTTTCTACAATTACTTCCATTCAATACCCATTGGTTCGTGTTCTGTCTTGTGTTTGAATTTAATACCCATTCAATACCCATTGTTGAAAGTTTGTTTTCACCTCATCCACCTCACCCAAATGTAGATATAAAATCGAAGATGTGTAAGCTCTATTCAGTTTCAGTTGTGTGTTTGTAAACTAAAGTCTTTGAAAATGTAATAAGTTTTACGAAACGCACTCAAGTGTCGCGTCAGACTAGAAATAAAAATGAATTTTGGAGAATTGATCTTTGAATTACCATCAACAGTGAAAAGAAACGTAAGAAAGATTGAGAAAATTCGTGTTAGAATTATTAATCTTACTTTTTCGGTCATATTTAATATATATATATATATATATATATATATATATATATATATATATATATATATATATATATATATATATATATATATATATATGTCGTACCTAATAGCCAGAACGCACTTCTCAGCCTACTATTCAAGGCCCGATTTGCCTAATAAGCCAAGTTTTCATGAATTAATGTTTTTTCGTCTACCTAACCTACCTAACCTAACCTAACCTAGCTTTTTTTGGCTACCTAACCTAACCTTTCCTATAAATATAGGTTAGGTTAGGTTAGGTAGGGTTGGTTAGGTTCGGTCGTATATCTACGTTAATTTTAACTCTAATAAAAAAAATTGACCTCATACATAGAGAAAAGGGTTGCTTTAGCATTTCATAAGAAAAAAATTATAGTAAATATATTAATTCAGGAAAACTTGGCTTATTAGGCAAATCGGGCCTTGAATAGTAGGCTGAGAAGTGAGTTCTGGCTACTAGGTACGACATATATATATATATATATATATATATATATATATATATATATATATATATATTTATATATATATATTTTTTTTTTCTTAAACTTTTTCTTGTGTCCTCTTAATGTTCATTTTTTGTATAAAATCAGATATGTAACTGTATAACCTTGCATAATAAAGTGTACACCATAATAAAAAAACAAGGGGGGTGGTAGGAGAAGCGAACACTCTTTCGTATTCAGAGTTAAATGGCAAGTTTTTCCCTAAATGCTCTGTGTTCTCTTCTTTGAGGTTGTGGGTCCCTATAATTGTACCAGTGGTGGTACCCCGATATATATATATATATATATATATATATATATATATATATATATATATATATATATATATATGTCGTACGTAGTAGCCAGAACGCACTTCTCAGCCTACTATACAAGGCCCGATTTGCTTAATAAGCCAAGTTTTCCTGAATTAATATATTTTCTCTAATTTGTTCCTCGTGAAATGATAAAGCTACCCATTTCATTATGTATGAGGTCAATTTTTTTTTTTTGGAGTTAAAATTAACGTAGATATATGACCGAACTTAAACAACCCTACCTAACCTAACCTAACCTATCTTTATAGGTTAGGTTAGGTTAGGTAGACGAGAAAGTTAGGTTAGGTTAGGTTAGGTAGGTTAGGTAGTCGAAAAAACATTAATTCATGAAAACTTGGCTTATTAGGCAAATCGGGCACTGAATAGTAGGCTGAGAAGTGCGTTCTGGCTACTAGGTACGATATATATATATATATATATATATAACTGAAAACTCACACCCCAGAAGTGACTCGAACCCATACTCCCAGGAGCAACACAACTGGTATGTACAAGACGCCTTAATCCACTTGACCATCACGACCGGACATAATGAGGTGATAGCCTAAGCTATTTGAACCACCCCACCGCCGGCACTCGGATAGTAATCTTGGGCATAGCATTTTACCAAATCACCTCATTCTTTGGGGCACACGTGAGGAACACAAATGTGAACAAGCCTGAATGGTCCCCAGGACAATATGCAACTGAAAACTCACACCCCAGAAGTGACTCGAACCCATACTCCCAGGAGCAACGCAACTGGTATGTACAAGACGCCTTAATCCACTTGACCATCACGACCGGACATAATGAGGTGATAGCCTAAGCTATTTGAACCACCCCACCGCCGGCACTCGGATAGTAATCTTGGGCATAGCATTTTACCAAATCACCTCATTCTTTGGGGCACACGTGAGGAACACAAATGCGAACAAGCCTGAATGGTCCCCAGGACAATATGCAACTGAAAACTCACACCCCAGAAGTGACTCGAACCCATACTCCCAGGATCAACGCAATTGGTATGTACAAGACGCCTTAATCCACTTGACCATCACGACCGGACATAATGAGGTGATAGCCTAAGCTATTTGAACCACCCCACCGCCGGCACTCGGATAGTAATCTTGGGCATAGCATTTTACCAAATCACCTCATTCTTTGGGGCACACGTGAGGAACACAAATGCGAACAAGCCTGAATGGTCCCCAGGACAATATGCAACTGAAAACTCACACCCCAGAAGTGACTCGAACCCATACTCCCAGGAGCAACGCAACTGGTATTTACAAGACGCCTTAATCCACTTGACCATCACGACCGGACATAATGAGGTGATAGCCTAAGCTATTTGAACCACCCCACCGCCGGCACTCGGATAGTAATCTTGGGCATAGCATTTTACCAAATCACCTCATTCTTTGGGGCACACGTGAGGAACACAAATGCGAACAAGCCTGAATGGTCCCCAGGACAATATGCAACTGAAAACTCACACCCCAGAAGTGACTCGAACCCATACTCCCAGGAGCAACGCAACTGGTATGTACAAGACGCCTTAATCCACTTGACCATCACGACCGGACATAATGAGGTGATAGCCTAAGCTATTTGAACCACCCCACCGCCGGCACTCGGATAGCAATCTTGGGCATAGCATTTTACCAAATCACCTCATTCTTTGGGGCACACGTGAGGAACACAAATGCGAACAAGCCTGAATGGTCCCCAGGACAATATGCAACTGAAAACTCACACCCCAGAAGTGACTCGAACCCATACTCAAAGGAGCAACGCAACTGGTATGTACAAGACGCCTTAATCCACTTGACCATCACGACCGGACATAATGAGGTGATAGCCTAAGCTATTTGAACCACCCCACCGCCGGCACTCAGATAGTAATCTTGGGCATAGCATTTTACCAAATCACCTCATTCTTTGGGGCACACGTGAGGAACACAAATGCGAACAAGCCTGAATGGTCCCCAGGACAATATGCAACTGATAACTCACACCCCAGAAGTGACTCGAACCCATACTCCCAGAAGCAACGCAACTGGTATGTACAAGACGCCTTAATCCACTTGACCATCACGACCGGACATAATGAGGTGATAGCCTAAGCTATTTGAACCACCCCACCGCCGGCACTCGGATAGTAATCTTGGGCATAGCATTTTACCAAATCACCTCATTCTTTGGGGCACACGTGAGGAACACAAATGCGAACAAGCCTGAATGGTCCCCAGGACAATATGCAACTGAAAACTCACACCCCAGAAGTAACTCGAACCCATACTCCCAGGAGCATCGCAACTGGTATGTACAAGACGCCTTAATCCACTTGACCATCACGACCGGACATAATGAGGTGATAGCCTAAGCTATTTGAACCACCCCACCGCCGGCAATCGGATAGTAATCTTGGGCATAGCATTTTACCAAATCACCTCATTCTTTGGGGCACACGTGAGGAACACAAATGCGAACAAGCCTGAATGGTCCCCAGGACAATATGCAACTGAAAACTCACACCCCAGAAGTGACTCGAACCCATACTCCCAGGAGCAACGCAACTGGTATGTACAAGACGCCTTAATCCACTTGACCATCACGACCGGACATAATGAGGTGATAGCCTAAGCTATTTGAACCACCCCACCGCCGGCACTCGGATAGTAATCTTGGGCATAGCATTTTACCAAATCACCTCATTCTTTGGGGCACACGTGAGGAACACAAATGCGAACAAGCCTGAATGGTCCCCAGGACAATATGCAACTGAAAACTCACACCCCAGAAGTGACTCGAACCCATACTCCCAGGAGCAACGCAACTGGTATGTACAAGACGCCTTAATCCACTTGACCATCACGACCGGACATAATGAAGTGATAGACTAAGCTATTTGAACCACCCCACCGACGGCACTCGGATAGTAATCTTGGGCATAGCATTTTACCAAATCACCTCATTCTTTGGGGCACACGTGAGGAACACAAATGCTTACTATCCGAGTGCCGGCGGTGGGGTGGTTCAAATAGCTTAGGCTATCACCTCATTATGTCCGGTCGTGATGGTCAAGTGGATTAAGGCGTCTTGTACATACCAGTTGCGTTGCTCCTGGGAGTATGGGTTCGAGTCACTTCTGGGGTGTGAGTTTTCAGTTGCATATTGTCCTGGGGACCATTTAGGCTTGTTCGCATTTGTGTTCCTCACGTGTGCCCCAAAGAATGAGGTGATTTGGTAAAATGCTATGCCCAAGATTGCTATCCGAGTGCCGGCGGTGGGGTGGTTCAAATAGCTTAGGCTATCACCTCATTATGTCCGGTCGTGATGGTCAAGTGGATTAAGGCGTCTTGTACATATCAGTTGCGTTGCTCCTGGGAGTATGGGTTCGAGTCACTTCTGGGGTGTGAGTTTTCAGTTGCATATTGTCCTGGGGACCATTCAGGCTTGTTCGCATTTGTGTTCCTCACGTGTGCCCCAAACAATGAGGTGATTTGGTAAAATGCTATGCCCAAGATTACTATCCGAGTGCCGGTGGTGGGGTGGTTGAAATAGCTTAGGCTATCACCTCATTATGTCCGGTCGTGATGGTCAAGTGGATTAAGGCGTCTTGTACATACCAGTTGCGTTGCTCCTGGGAGTATGGGTTCGAGTCACTTCTGGGGTGTGAGTTTTCAGTTGCATATTGTCCTGGGGACCATTCAGGCTTGTTCGCATTTGTGTTCCTCACGTGTGCCCCAAAGAATGAGGTGATTTGGTAAAATGCTATGCCCAAGATTACTATCCGAGTGCCGGCGGTGGGGTGGTTCAAATAGCTTAGGCTATCACCTCGTTATGTCCGGTCGTGATGGTCAAGTGGATTAAGGCATCTTGTACATACCAGTTGCGTTGCTCCTGGGAGTATGGGCTCGAGTCACTTCTGGGGTGTGAGTTTTCAGTTGCATATTGTCCTGGGGACCATTTAGGCTTGTTCGCATTTGTGTTCCTCACGTGTGCCCCAAAGAATGAGGTGATTTGGTAAAATGCTATGCCCAAGATTACTATCCGAGTGCCGGCGGTGGGGTGGTTCAAATAGCTTAGGCTATCACCTCATTATGTCCGGTCGTGATGGTCAAGTGGATTAAGGCGTCTTGTACATACCAGTTGCGTTGCTCCTGGGAGTATGGGTTCGAGTCACTTCTGGGGTGTGAGTTTTCAGTTGCATATTGTCCTGGGGACCATTCAGGCTTGTTCGCATATATATATATATATATATATATATATATATATATATATATATATATATATATATATATATATATATATATATATATGTCGTACCTAGTAGCCAGAACGCACTTCTCAGCCTACTATGCAAGGCCCGATTTGCCTAATAAGCTAAGTTTTCCTGAATTAATATATTTTCTCTAATTTTTTTCTTATGAAATGATAAAGCTACCCATTTCATTATGTATGAGGTAAATTTTTTGTTATTGGAGTTAAAATTAACATAGATATATGACCGAACCTAACCAACCCTACCTAACCTAACCTAACCTTTCTTTATAGGTTAGGTTAGGTTAGGTAGCCGAAAAAGTTAGGTTAGGTTAGGTTAGGTAGTCGAAAAACAATTAATTCATGAAAACTTGGCTTATTAGGCAAATCGGGCCTTGCATAATAGGCTGAGAAGTTCGTTCTGACTATTAGGTACGACATATATATATATATATATATATATATTGTGACAGTAACGCGTTGGTGTTCGGCTGTTCAAAGCTAGGGGTATGGCCTCGTCACATAGAATAAAAAAAAATAGAAAATCTGAAACTTCGTCTGTGGTAAGGTAAGGAGAAGACACACAAAACACAAGTAAATTTTAACAATGCAATTTTAATTACGTTAGAAAAACAAAACATAAATAAAATGGACATACAAATTCGTATAATAAAATCAATCAGTCAAAATAATAAGAATAATTAAATGACAAAATGAAAAGTTACGTTAAGACAAGTGAGCAATAACAAGCTGTGCAATATACAATAAAATGAAAGGTGCAGGAATATTGGCTTTAAGCTATCACCTCTCTTAGTACACGTAAGCCACAGCTCAGTCTACCAAGAAGACGTGTTAACCGTATGAAAGCACTGAATATTCTGAAGACTGAGGTCGTGGCGGCCCCAGACATCAAGTAGTATGGGGGTGGAGTGCAGTTGCGGCTGGACCCCGCAGCCAATCAGCGACGAGCAGGCGACAAGACAGGTAGTTTGGCAGTTTGAGGTGGAGCAGGTGTTCCTGGCTGCATACGTTTTGCTCTCTGGCAAACCTTGGAGATGTTGTTGTCGTTGTTGAATATTTCTTCCATATTAGTTTTGTATAGATGTTTATATCGACGTCTTTTGGAGGGAAGAGCAGGCTCAATCTCTTGAAGGAGATTATCGTCACAACTCTCCCCCGAAGCCTGCGGTTCTGGAAGAAGTACGTCGTTATGTGGTGGAGTAATAGATGGAGTCGCTTCTACTTCATAAACTCTGGAGAGGGGCATCGGCTAAGAAGTTGTTGGAATCTTGGTATAGCGTGTCTCCAGGTTGAATTTCTGCAGTTAGCAAGCCCATAGTAGAAGACGTTGAGATGAGAAGTGGGCGTGCTGCAGGAGGTGTAGGGTGGTGTGGTCCGTGTTGATGGTGGACCGAGCACTTTTCAGGTGTGGAGTGAAGTGCTGGAGCTTCAGGATGATGAAGAGTAGCTCATTGCCAATTGTTCCGTAGTTCCTTGTAGTCGCCGACAGGTGTATTCTCCTCGCCTCGTTGCTGCATCACGACACCACCAACGTCGGTACCACTGGCGTCGACATGGAGGAGGAAGGGCTTATCTGACGAGGTGAGAGTGGAATTAGAATATGGCAAAGGAGCACGATTATTATCCTGAAAGTATTTGGGAAGATCATTAAGGATTTCGGAATTAGAAAGCGCCGACTCCTTGTCAGTGCTTTCGGAAGGAGAAGCTGGGAAGGTCTTACTGTGGATGTAGGGTTCTGTGAAGGTAGAACAGTTAATCAGGACAGTGGGAGGAGTACCATTATATTGCTTCAGGAGGTTGATGTGGCACAGCTGGGTCTTCCGCCGCCTATCTGGAGTCTCTATAACGTAGTTGTTATTGCTTCTGCACTCTTTGACGCGGTAGGGTCCTGAAAACCTGTTTTGTAAAGGTGAACCTGGGATAGGGAAGTATGCTAGAATGAAGTCTCCTGGCTTAAATTTTCGTACTTTGCTGGTCTGGTCGTAATGAGTCTTCATCCTCTCCTGGGCTTTCAATAGATTATCATGGGCAAAACGGTGGACTCTCTCTAGAATGTGTTGAAGGTTTTGAAGAAACTGGGGCACATTCTGATGCTCACTGAAGGTGGCATCTCGGAGAGAGTCTTTGAAAGCCTTAAGGGGAGTACGGCACTTACGGCCGTAGAGCATCTCACAAGGAGATACTCCTAGGGACTCATTGGGAAGACTTCTGTAAATACACATTATAAGGTCGATTTGCTTATCCCAATCCTTAGAGGTTTCACTACAAAACTTTTTCAAGAGTGCTTTGATAGTCTGATGACTACGTTCAAGAGAACCCTGTGAAGCAGGATGATAGGGGCTGGACAATACCTGTTTGATTTTAAACTCCTCCAGTGTCCTTTTGAAGAGATCACTGGTGAAGTTGGTACCACAGTCGCTCTGAATCTCCCTGGGAAATCCGTATTGAGTGAAGATCTTCAATAGATGTTTTACAACCGTAGCAGCCGTGATGTTCTTCACTGGAACTGCTATGGGAAATCTGGTGGTAGGACACAGGATGGTTAAGATATAAGCGTTACCTGAACTGGTCCGAGGTAAAGGACCAACACAGTCTATTATGAGTCTGTGGAAAGGTTCCGCAGGCACCTGTATGGGAATCAGTGGCGCTCTGGGAATGGAGATGTTCGGTTTGCCTGCCATCTGACATGTATGACACTGTTTTACGTACTGTTTGACGCTATTTACCATACCTGGCCAGTAGTAGTCTTGACGAATTCCATGGTAAGTCTTGTTGAAGCCGTAGTGGGAGAGTGCTCCGTGGGCCAGGTGTAGAATAGTGGGCCGCAGGCTGGTAGGAATCACAAGTTGTTCGATGTTGGCCCAATCGTCCTCCTCCTTCAGTTTACTGGGTCTATATCTGCGGTAGAGCAAGTCGTTCTCTAGGAAGAACCCAGGAATACTGTCGGGTTGAGTCTCAGCCTGGAAAAACAATGGTGTTAAAGTAAGATCTTCCCTCTGCAACTTACGGAACTCCAACTTGGTCAGATGCGGGGGTAGTTTCTGAGGGTCTTGAGGGACAGCGGTAGCAGTAGAGTCAGCTGGCTGTGGACGTGTGGCTTGTGCACGGGTGGTCACGAGAACCGGAGGAGAAACTTCATCACTCTCTTGAACCTCTGCTGGAACATACGCTAGAATAGGGTTTATTGGCACAGAGTTACACACCTGGGGTTTGTCCATGACGATCAGGTTGGTTGGTTGCAGGTCTTCTGCCAAGTCGTTGCCTAGGAGAAGTTGCACTCCAGGCATGGGAAAAGGCTTTTCCCTGACGGCGACTTGGACTTCTCCGTTCACGTAGGGACAATCCAGGTGGACTCTGGCGAGAGGGTATGGAGTGGTAGCAGTGAGGTCAGTGATGAAGACAGTTTCTCCGGTGTAGACGATGTTGGGCACAGCCGACTTCAAGATGATCGATTGAAGAGCCGCTGTGTCCCTCAAGATCTTCAATTTGAAACGTCCCTCCGGATTTGAACCGTTGGCAGAGACAGTTCCAGTATACAGGTGGTTACTGAAAAGAGAAAGATCATTAGCATTAACACCAACATTCATCACAGGCTTACCGGACTTAGGAGGAGTTGGTTTGGGTTTCTGTGGGTCAGTAGTTCCCTTGTATTGAGACTTACCACACTTGTCTATGGTATGTCCATAGAGTCTACAATACTTGCAGTACAATTGCGAGCCAGCTTGATCGGTGCTCACTTTTTCGTAACTGTACCACGACTTCTTACTGGAGGATGGTTCGGGTGTCAGCCGGTGGATGAGGCTGTAAGTGTCAGCCGACTTAGCACACTTCAGGTAGTCGGTTTCTTCTTTATCTGCTAAGTAGAGACGGACAGGAGGCGGCACACGCCTCAAGAATTCTTCAACTAGCATCAGGTTGACGAGTTCTGTAAAAGTAGAGACATGTGCTGCTTCCAGCCATTTCATGAAATATCTCCGTTTTGTGTTAGCAAACTCGAGGAAGGTAGTGGTACTTGCCTTCAGGTGGTCACGGAATTTCCTTCTATAACTTTCAGTAGAGAGGAGGTAGGCGTCCAACACTGCTTGTTTCAGAGTCTGGTAGTCATTCTCAGACGCCAAAGTACTGAGTGTGACTGCAGCTCTACCTGTAAGATGGACTCTGAGAAGTGTGGCCCATTGTTCGACAGGCCAACTGAGTTGATTAGCAAGGGTTTCAAAGGTAGTGAAAAACACATCAACTTCTGCTTCTACAAAGGATGGCATTAACTTACTTGCATGTGATATATTAAAACTGACGGGAAGATTGGCAGTAGCTTGCTGGCGTTGAGCGAGGTGTGAAGTTTCCAACGTGTATTCTCGTTGACGACATTCTAGAGCCAGAGTCGCTTGTTGCTTGTCATGTTCGCGTTGTATCTCCAACTCGCGTCGTTTGGTTTCAAGCTGTACGCGTTCCCGCTCCTGGAGTGTTTCAAGCTGTACTCGTTCCCGCTCCTGGAGCATTGCAACCTCACGTTCCTGGAGGGCGAGTTCACGTTCCTTGAGGGCGATTTCACGTTCGTGTTCGTCCTTTCGTATGGCAGCTGCTCGTTCTTGTTGTTCGATGGCTTCCCTTTGCTGCTCGCGTTCAATCTTGGCCAGCTCTAGTTTGAGTTTCATCGTTGCCAAGTCAGTTTTATTTGCAATATAGTAAGTTTCATGAGTTTCAGAGTCTATCTTACCTTGCTCTAAAGAGTAATCCAGCAACAGGTTGTGTAGGTCATTTTTGTTGGCTTGGTAGGGAACTTCTAGTTGATACTCATGTGCAAGAGTTTGTAATTCAGTCCTCTTGGCACGACTTAAAGTCCCTATTTCACCTGCTGGATTTGCACAGAAAGCTTGGAGACGAAACATGGTGAAATTAGCAAATAAATGTAACACGAATATTCAGTTATAGTGAATGTCAGAAACAGGACAACGTGGCAACTGATACCTATCCTGTGGGATCTTTAACAATTAAAGTTAAGTACAAGATGTTAAATGATTAATTTAAATCAAGGGCGCAGGAAATCTTGTACCCGGTACTCATGTAAGAGGATAAGGGCAAGAAAATCCTACTAACAAATGAAACAGAGTTTCGAAAACAAATGAAACAGTTAATTGCCTCAAAAGTAAAATTGGTAGTCCAAGGATGTAGGCATACCTTGCCGAGTCTCTATAGGACATAAAGCAAGTTTTTCCTACTGAAATTAATATGATACTTACAGAATTAGCGAACTTTTGTGCTCTGAAAAAGTAAGCTAATTCCCTACCGTTGTATGTATCATTTCTGACTGACGTGTAGGGGTGCGAGGTGTCAACTGGTGACGAGAACTGCTGCTGAGGTTCCAATTCAGCAACTAAAGTTCGAGCTAGAGGAACTATGGCCCTCTTTGTCCTCCTACAGTCAGATTGCAGAAGATTGGGTGCACTTGACCCGGGGCAGACCACAGTACCAGGGTACCAATATGATGATCTGTCAAAATGAGAAATATCCAAGGGACAAAGATGGTAAACACGAGTAATAACACGGAGGGAGAGATGACCAATTAAGAGTATGACTGCGGCCTACAGTCACCACGTAATCCAAAGTTGTCTCACCTTCACCATATGCTACTCTCGTAATGCACAATACACCGCACCATATAAAAAATGAAATTGAATATGAAAAATAGTAAAGCTACGTTAACAAAGTTAAATACGCTTACCATAAATTACCACTTGGCACCAGTACCTGAGTGAAGCTCCTAGGACAGGCCCCCATATAATATGTGACGGTAACGCATTGGTGTTCGGCTGTTCAAAGCTAGTGGTATGGCCTCGTCACATAGAAAAAAAAAAAAAATAGAAAATCTGGAACTTCGTCTGTGGTAAGGTAAGGAGAAGACACACAAAACACAAGTAAATTTTAACAATGCAATTTTAATTACGTTAGAAAAACAAAACATGAATAAAATGGACATACAAATTCGTATAATAAAATCAATCAATCAAAATAATATGAATAATTAAATGACAAAATGAAAAGTTACGTTAAGACAAGTGAGCAATAACAAGCTGTGCAATATACAATAAAATGAAAGGTGCAGGAATATTGGCTTTAAGCTATCACCTCTCTTAGTACACGTAAGCCACAGCTCAGTCTACCAAGAAGACGTGTTACCCGTATGAAAGCACTGAATATTCTGAAGACTGAGGTCGTGGCGGCCCCAGACATCAAGTAGTATGGGGGTGGAGTGCAGTTGCAGCTGGACCCCGCAGCCAATCAGCGACGAGCAGGCGACAAGACAGGTAGTTTGGCAGTTTGAGGTGGAGCAGGTGTTCCTGGCTGCATACGTTTTGCTCTCTGGCAAACCTTGGAGATGTTGTTGTCGTTGTTGAATATTTCTTCCATATTAGTTTTGTATAGATGTTTATATCGACGTCTTTTGGAGGGAAGAGCAGGCTCAATCTCTTGAAGGAGATTATCGTCACAATATATATATATATATATATATATATATATATATATATATATATATATATATATATATATATATATATATATATATATATATATATATATATATATATATATATATATATATATATATATCGTACCTAGTAGCCAGAACGTACTTCTCAGCCTACTATGCAAGGCCCGATTTGCCTAATAAGCCAAGTTTTCATGAATTAATTGTTTTTCGACTACCTAACCTACCTAACCTAACCTAACTTTTTTGGCTACTTAACCCAACCTAAACTATAAAGATAGGTTAAGTTAGGTTAGGTAGGGTTGGTTAGGTTCGATCATATATCTACGTTAATTTTAACTTCAATAAAAAAAATTGACCTCATACATAATGAAATGGGTAGCTTTATCATTTCATAAGAAAAAAATTAGAGAAAATATATTAATTCAGGAAAACTTGGCTTATTAGGCAAATCGGGCCTTGCATAGTAGGCTGAGAAGTGCATTCTGGCTACTAGGTACGACATATATATATATATATATATATATATATATATATATATATATATATATATATATATATATATATATAAAAGTTTGTGAGGGTACCACCTCCGGTGCCAATGTGGGGACCCATAGCCTCGGAGAAGAAAATAAAAAGTATTCAGAGGAGACCTTGGGGTTTCTCACTGAACACTAATATTATCTTCTCCTACCACCCCCATTCTTTTGTATGTACACATATATATTTACTTTATTTGAACTTTGTTACAAAAAAGAGTTACATATGGGTTACAAAGATGGTTATCATAGGTTGTCGAGTTCCTCCACCTCCTCAGATGGCGGGCAGGAACCCTGGATGCAGTGCGCATTTCCCCTCTGTATCGCCACACTGAGGCGCTGGAAAAAAAAGCTTGCAGCTCTTGGGTCCCTTGTTGTTTCAATGAGCCTAGAACACTTTTACCCCAGGCGCCGAGTGTCTCAGAAGCAATGGGGACAAAATTGTAGTGGTGATCCAGTTCACTATACTTACGGGATTTGGCTGCTTCCCTGTGGGTGGCAACGCCACCTGGTTGTGCAACACTGAGGTTAATGTAGGTGTTAGTTAGTAGGTTAGTAGCATAGTAGGCTGAGAAGTGCGTTCTGGCTACTAGGTACGACATATATATATATATATATATATATATATATATATATATATATATATATATATATATATATATATATATTGGTGTATACTGGCAGCAGGTTTTCTTTCAAACATGTTTCATTGAATATGACTGCATATTCTGTATTTATTATTTTCTGGTTTAGGGCTTCTATCCCTCTAACTATTTTCTTAGCATCAGGGCTTAATTGGAATAGGAGTTCTCCAAAACTCATTTTCGTACTTTTAAGGTGAAGAAAAGAAGTGATTTACTATAGAGTGTATTACACTTATTTGTATAATTTGCACGACGTTTCGAACCTCCATGGTTCATTCTCAAGTGAACAGATCTTACAATACTAGTTGATTTTATACCCGCATTAGGTCAGGTGATAATACAATGAAGGTGAAAAACATGGGGGGATACATAAGGGATAAACATAGGGGCTGCAGAAGGCTTATTGGCCCATACGAGGCATCTCCTATCTAAACACAAAGATTAATCCAGTGTAATTGGTCTGTTATGTTGGACATTGTCTTCTGTGTTGGCATCGATATGTTCTTGTCTTGTCCTTACTCTCATGGTGGGTAGAGTAAATAGTTCCGTGATTTGGGTGTTCATGGTAGGTCGCTCTATTCTTATGTGAATTGCCTCAAGAATTTGTAATCTTCTTGAATCTTGGGTTTTGTCTATTATGCAAGTATTCTTGTTCAACATTTCTCTTGTTAGAGTAATGTCATGGGCTTGTCTCATGTGATTCCTAGGGGCACCAGATTGAAGATGGCATGTCAAACGCCTCGTCAGCTTGGTCGACGTCATACCTATGTACTTACATTGAAGGTTACATCCTTCGTGGGGGCAAGTGTACATGTATACAACGCTTGACTGCTGTAGAGGGTTCTCCGTCGGCTTCGGGCTGTTTTTGATAAGGAGTTCGGAAGTCTTCTTGGTTTTGTAGAATATTATCAGGTTTATGTTTTGGTTAGGAGTAGTGCTTTTTACTCCTTTACGGATTATTTCTTTCATTATTCTTTCCTCTTTTATATGTTCACTGTGCATGGTTGATTTGTAATATAATTTTATTGGGGGTGTTGTGGTTTCTGTTCTAGGTTCTGAATTATACCAACGGTCCAAGTGTCTTCTTATAGCAGCGTTTATTTCCGCGTTGCTATATCCGTTGTTCACCAATACCTGAGTTACTCTTTCAAACTCTCTACTCACGTTGCTCCATTCAGAGCAGTGGGTAAGCGCTCGACGAATATAAGCATTGAGAACACTGGCTTTGTATCTTTGGGGGCACTCACTTCTACCGTTCAGGCATAATCCTATGTTGGTGGGCTTGGTATATACGTTGGTGCTTAAAGAGGTTCCTGTTTTTGTTATTAGTACATCCAAGAATGGCAGACTGTTATTTTCACTATTTTCATGTGTAAATCGGAGTACTGACTCTCTCTCTAGGTGTCTTTTTAGGTCAATTAGTTCATCTGAGTCTTTTACTATTACGAATATGTCATCTACATAACGGCAGTATACAGTTGGTTTTTGTCTGCTACTGAAGACCCTATCTTCGATGGTTCCCATATAAAAATTAGCAAATAAAACTCCTAAGGGGGAGCCCATTGCTACTCCGTCTATTTGTAAATACATGTCTCCTTGTGGACTGATGAAAGGGGCTTCCTTTGTACATGCTTCGAGAAGACTTTTCAAGTGTGGCTCAGGTATGTCTAATTTGGGGGTGCTCTCGTCTCTGTATACTCTGTCCAGTATCATTCCTATGGTTGTGTCGACTGGGGCGTTGGTAAAAAGGGATTCAACGTCCAGGGAAGCGATGATTCCATCGGGCTGGGTAGATTTGATCAATTCTAGGAAATCTGCTGATGATTGTAGACTAAACTTACTTGGAGTGTATGGAGTTAGGAGTTCATTGAGTTTCTTTGCCAGGTGATAAGTTGGGGTTGGTATTTGGCTGATTATAGGGCGTAGTGGGTTACCTGGTTTATGCGTTTTAACATTGCCGTAGGCATATCCTAAGCCATAGTCGCCTTGAAGTTTATTGAAATGCACACTACCTTTCTTTGCGTTGATTGCTGTAATTGTTTTGTTTACTTTCCGCTTAAGGTCTTCTACGGGGTTCCTCGTGATTCGTTGAAATTTGGAGTCGTCACTTAGGATGTCGCTAATTTTGTTCATGTATTCATGGGTAGGAATCAATACATATGCTGCTGTTTTGTCGGCTTTTCTTATTGTTACGTCTTTCAGATTTTTTAGTTGTTTCGCTGCTTCTTTGAGTCGTGGGGTTAAGATTGTAGATGAATATGTTCCTCGTTTTTTCCCTGCTTCTGCAAGTAGTTCAGCTTGAAGTGTGTCAGTGGTGATGACTTTTTTGTTGTCTTCTAGCTTATGGATATCGTCCAGTAGCATTTCGATTTCCAGGCGTTTTTGATGCATCTTTGGTTTAGATAAGAATTGACAATTTAGACCAAGATTTAAGAGGTCTCGTTGGTCCTGGGTAAGATCATAAGAAGTCAGGTTAAAGTAGCCATCTTTAGGACGAGGGATTTTTAGCTGTCCACCGTTTAGGGATGTTAACTTACGGAGTGTCTTTGTGTCTACAAGAGTTTTATGTTGTTGTTTCAGGTTAAATAGTTCACTGTTGATGGTTTGCTTGAGTTGGAAAGGGATGTCGTACTGGGTCCATTTGTTTAACAGATGCTCCGCCTGCTCTATAAAGGTTTGGAGGGCTTCCTTCTTCTTGTTTAGTTGATGCCGAATGAGCTCTTGCCTATACCTATAGGTAAACTCTGTATTGCGGACTGCTGGGTCATGTGGGTTTATATTGGTGTATACTGGCAGCAGGTTTTCTTTCAAACATGTTTCATTGAATATGACCGCATATTCTGTATTTATTATTTTCTGGTTTAGGGCTTCTATCCCTCTAACTATTTTCTTAGCATCAGGGCTTAATTGGAATAGGAGTTCTCCAAAACTCATTTTCGTACTTTTAAGGTAAAGAAAAGAAGTGATTTACTATAGAGTGTATTACACTTATTTGTATAATTTGCACGACGTTTCGAACCTCCATGGTTCATTCTCAAGTGAACAGATCTTACAATACTAGTTGATTTTATACCCGCATTAGGTCAGGTGATAATACAATGAAGGTGAAAAACATGGGGGGATACATAAGGGATAAACAAATGGACCCAGTACGACATCCCTATCCAACTCAAGCAAACCATCAACAGTGAACTATTTAACCTGAAACAACAACATAAAACTCTTGTAGACACAAAGACACTCCGTAAGTTAACATCCCTAAACGGTGGACAGCTAAAAATCCCTCGTCCTAAAGATGGCTACTTTAACCTGACTTCTTATGATCTTACCCAGGACCAACGAGACCTCTTAAATCTTGGTCTAAATTGTCAATTCTTATCTAAACCAAAGATGCATCAAAAAACGCCTGGAAATCGAAATGCTTCTGGACGATATCCATAAGCTAGAAGACAACAAAAAAGTCATCACCACTGACACACTTCAAGCTGAACTACTTGCAGAAGCAGGGAAAAAACGAGGAACATATTCATCTACAATCTTAACCCCACGACTCAAAGAAGCAGCGAAACAACTAAAAAATCTGAAAGACGTAACAATAAGAAAAGCCGACAAAACAGCAGCATATGTATTGATTCCTACCCATGAATACATGAACAAAATTAGCGACATCCTAAGTGACGACTCCAAATTTCAACGAATCACGAGGAACCCCGTAGAAGACCTTAAGCGGAAAGTAAACAAAACAATTACAGCAATCAACGCAAAGAAAGGTAGTGTGCATTTCAATAAACTTCAAGGCGACTATGGCTTAGGATATGCCTACGGCAATGTTAAAACGCATAAACCAGGTAACCCACTACGCCCTATAATCAGCCAAATACCAACCCCAACTTATCACCTGGCAAAGAAACTCAATGAACTCCTAACTCCATACTCCAAGTAAGTTTAGTCTACAATCATCAGCAGATTTCCTAGAATTGATCAAATCTACCCAGCCCGATGGAATCATCGCTTCCCTGGACGTTGAATCCCTTTTTACCAACGTCCCAGTCGACACAACCATAGGAATGATACTGGACAGAGTATACAGAGACGAGAGCACCCCCAAATTAGACATACCTGAGCCACACTTGAAAAGTCTTCTCGAAGCATGTACAAAGGAAGCCCCTTTCATCAGTCCACAAGGAGACATGTATTTACAAATAGACGGAGTAGCAATGGGCTCCCCCTTAGGAGTTTTATTTGCTAATTTTTATATGGGAACCATCGAAGATAGGGTCTTCAGTAGCAGACAAAAACCAACTGTATACTGCCGTTATGTAGATGACATATTCGTAATAGTAAAAGACTCAGATGAACTAGTTGACCTAAAAAGACACCTAGAGAGAGAGTCAGTACTCCGATTTACACATGAAAATAGTGAAAATAACAGTCTGCCATTCTTGGATGTACTAATAACAAAAACAGGAACCTCTTTAAGCACCAACGTATATACCAAGCCCACCAACATAGGATTATGCCTGAACGGTAGAAGTGAGTGCCCCCAAAGATACAAAGCCAGTGTTCTCAATGCTTATATTCGTCGAGCGCTTACCCACTGCTCTGAATGGAGCAACGTGAGTAGAGAGTTTGAAAGAGTAACTCAGGTATTGGTGAACAACGAATATAGCAACGCGGAAATAAACGCTGCTATAAGAAGACACTTGGACCGTTGGTATAATTCAGAACCTAGAACAGAAACCACAACACCCCCAATAAAATTATATTACAAATCAACCATGCACAGTGAACATATAAAAGAGGAAAGAATAATGAAAGAAATAATCCGTAAAGGAGTAAAAAGCACTACTCCTAACCAAAACATAAACCTGATAATATTCTACAAAACCAAGAAGACTTCCGAACTCCTTATCAAAAACAGCCCGAAGCCGACGGAGAACCCTCTACAGCAGTCAAGCGTTGTATACATGTACACTTGCCCCCACGAAGGATGTAACCTTCAATGTAAGTACATAGGTATGACGTCGACCAAGCTGACGAGGCGTTTGACATGCCATCTTCAATCTGGTGGCCCTAGGAATCACATGAGACAAGCCCATGACATTATTCTAACAAGAGAAATGTTGAACAAGAATACTTGCATAATAGACAAAACCCAAGATTCAAGAAGATTACAAATTCTTGAGGCAATTCACATAAGAATAGAGCGACCTACCATGAACACCCAAATCACGGAACTATTTACTCTACCCACCATGAGAGTAAGGACAAGACAAGAACATATCGATGCCAACACAGAAGACAATGTCCAACATAACAGTCCAATTACACTGGATTAATCTTTGTGTTTAGATAGGAGATGCCTCGTATGGGCCAATAAGCCTTCTGCAGCCCCTATGTTTATCCCTTATGTATCCCCCCATGTTTTTCACCTTCATTGTATTATCACCTGACCTAATGCGGGTATAAAATCAACTAGTATTGTAAGATCTGTTCACTTGAGAATGAACCATGGAGGTTCGAAACGTCGTGCAAATTATACAAATAAGTGTAATACACTCTATAGTAAATCACTTCTTTTCTTCACCTTAAAAGTACGAAAATGAGTTTTGGAGAACTCCTATTCCAATTAAGCCCTGATGCTAAGAAAATAGTTAGAGGGATAGAAGCCCTAAACCAGAAAATAATAAATACAGAATATGCGGTCATATTCAATGAAACATATATATATATATATATATATATATTTATATATATATATATATATATATATATATATATATATATATATATATATATATATATATATATATATATATATATATATATATATATGTGTGTGTGTGTGTGTGTGTGTGTGATTATATAAAACAAATTACAAATATATATATATATATATATATATATATATATATATATATATATATATATATATATATATATATATATATATATATATATATATATATATATATATATATATATATATATATATATATTGGTAGCAGTCTTTCCTGTAGACATATATTATTTAATATGACCGAAAAAGTAAGATTAATAATTCTAACACGAATTTTCTCAATCTTTCGTACATTTCTTTTCACTGTTGGAGGTAATTCAAAAATCAATTCTCCAAAATTCATTTTTATTTCTAGTCTCACGCGACACTTGAGTGCGTTTCGTAAAACTTATTACATTTTCAAAGACTTTACACATACACAACTGAATAGAACTTACATATCTCCGATTTGTTTATATCTACTTTTGAGTGAGGTGGATGGGGTGAGGTGGTATTTAATAGGGTATTAATTTCATCAACGCAAGACAGAACACGAAACAATGGGTATTGAAATGGAAGTGATTGTAGAAAGTCAGCAAATTCCTTTGGAGACTTCAGGCTGAAGGCGCAAGGAACATAAGGAGTCAGCAGGCCGTTGAGTCGCTTCGCCAGTCTGTACGTGGGTGTGGGTATCTGGCTAATGATTGGCCACACAAGATAATGATAGACACACAAGCCTGGAAACCCACTTCGGCCAATCATTAGCCAGATACCCACACCCACATGCAGACTGGCAAAGCGACTCAACGGCCTACTGACTCCTTATGTTCCTTGCGCCTTCAGCCTGAAGTCTCCAAAGGAATTTGTTGACTTACTGCGGGGCACACGGGCCACAGGGATAAGAGCCTCGTTGGACATAGAATCGCTGTTTACCAACGTACCTGTAGACGAGACAATCGGGATGATAGCCGACAGAGTGTATCGTGATCCGGCCTGTACTCCTCTTGACATACCAGAAAATATTCTGAGGAAACTACTCCAAGCTTTTACTAAAGAGGCACCCTTCTTGAGCCCGGATGGGCACATGTATAAGCAAGTAGATGGGGTCGCCATGGGTCCTCCCTTAGGTGTCCTGTTTGCAAACTTCTACATGGGTACCATCAAGCAAAAAGTCTTAGTCGACATGAGCTTGAAACCGGCCATATACTGCAGGTATGTTGACGACATTTTTACACAGGTACCTGATGTCAGACATCTGCAGGAGCTGAAGGAGGCATTTGAGCAGAGTTCCGTGCTGCGTTTCACTTACGAGATGGAAAAGGATGGGAAGCTGCCCTTTCTAGATGTAACAGTCATGGAAAAGAGCGGAGGTTTCCACATTGCAGTCTACACTAAGGAAACGAACATAGGAATGTGCCTAAATGCCAACAGCGACTGCCCAGACAGGTACAAGAGGAGTGTTGTTAACACATATGTCGACCGTGCTCTCAGCCACAGCTCAGAATGGAAGCAAGTAGACGAAGAACTCTGTAGGGTAAGGCAGGTCCTTGTCAACAACGGCTTCTCCAATGGTTTCGTCGAAGACATCATAAGAAGGAAAGTGAAACGCCATGCAACCTCTGAAGAGTTGTTGTTGTTAAAGATTCGCTACATGGAACAAACAGTTCCAAGTAACACGGGCTATGGTGAGCCCGTAGTACTGAAGAGACAACCAACACAACACCTATACCCCCTATTAGACTATTTTACAGGAACTTCTTTTCCACAGCTCATAAAACGGAGGAAAGGGTCCTGAAAGATATTGTTATCCCTACAGACAAAACGAAAGAAACGTTATCCCTACAGACAAAAATCAGAGGATACAACTGACGATTTACTATAAAACCAGAAAACGGCCAGCCTACTCATGAGAAACTCTCCAGACACAAAGCAGAACGCTTTAAAAGAGACCAACGTCGTCTATGCCTTCAAATGCCCACTTGGAGACTGAAAGCTCCAAAAAACCCAGTATATAGGCAAGACAACAACATCTCTTTCTAGGCGTTTAACGATGCATAAGCAACAGGGCTCCATTAAGGAACATATAATCTCTTCCCACAACCAAACCATCGCCAGAGAAATCCTAGTAAACAACACAGAAATCATCGATAGATACAGCGATAGCAGACGGCTTGACGTTTGCGAGGCCCTACACATTAAGAAGTCAACACCAGCAATCAACAGCCAATTAATGCACAACTATATTCTACCCACCTCAAGACTCCGCTCCAATATAGAAGCATCAAGAAATATGGACCAATAGGCTTTCTACAATCACTTCCATTTCAATACCCATTGTTTCGTATTCTGTCTTGTGTTGATGAAATTAATACCCTATTAAATACCACCTCACCCCATCCACCTCACTCAAAAGTAGATATAAACAAATCGGAGATATGTAAGTTCTATTCAGTTGTGTATGTGTAAAGTCTTTGAAAATGTAATAAGTTTTACGAAACGCGCTCAAGTGTCGCGTCAGACTAGAAATAAAAATGAATTTTGGAGAATTGATTTTTGAATTACCTCCAACAGTGAAAAGAAATGTACGAAAGATTGAGAAAATTCGTGTTAGAATTATTAATCTTACTTTTTCGGTCATATTTAATATATATATATATATATATATATATATATATATATATATATATATATATATATATATATATATATATATATATATATTGTGACGATAATCTCCTTCAAGAGATTGAGCCTGCTCTTCCCTCCACCATTACGTCGTTGAAATTATATAAAACTACTATGGAAGAAACGTCCAACAACGACAACAACACCAGCAAGGTTTGCCAGAGCGCAAAACGTTGCAGCCAGAGACACCTGTTCAGACTCAAACCGCCAAACTACCTGTTGATCGCTACCAGCTCCGCTGATTGGTCGCCGGCCGGGCTGCTACTGCACTCGCCCCCCCCCATACTACTTGATGTCTGGGGTCGCCACGACCTCAGACCTCAGAATATTCAGTGCTTTCGTGGTTACCACTCCTCCCGGCTAGACGTTAGCGTGTACTGAGAGAGGTGGTAGCTTAAAGCCAATATTCCAGCACCTTCCCTTTATTTTGTGTTGCACTTCTTGTTATTTTATCTTAACGTAACTTTTCATTGTGTCATTTAATTATTCTCATTATTTTGATTGATTGATTTTATTATACAAATTTGTTTGTCCATTTTTTCATGTTTTGATTTATTTAACGTAATTAAAATTTCATTGTTAAAGTTTACTTGTGTTTTGTGTGTCTTCTCCTTACCTTACCACAGACGAAGTTCCAGTTTTTCTATTTTTTTTATAACTATGTGACGAGGCCATACCCCTAGCCTTAAACAGCCGAACACCAACGCGTTACCGTCACAAGTTATATGGGGGCCTGTCCGGGAGCTTCACTCAGGTACTGGTGCCAAGTGGTAATTTATGGTAAGCGTATTTAACTTTGTTAACGTAGCTTTACTATTTTTCATATTCAATTTCATTTTTTATTGTGCATTACGAGAGTAACATATAGTGAAGGTGAGACAACTTTGGATTACGTGGTGACTGTAGGCCGCAGTCATACTCTTAATTGGTCATCTCTCCCTCCGTGTTATTACTCGTGTTTACCATCTATGTCCCTTGAATATTTCTCATTTTGACAGATCATATTGGTACTGTGGTCTGCCCCGGGTCAAGAGTACCCAATCTTCTGCAATCTGACTGTAGGAGGACAAAGAGGGCCATAGTTCCTCTAGCTCGAACTTTAGTTGCTGAATTGGGACCTCAGCAGCAGTTCTCGTCACCAGTTGACACCTCGCACCCCTACACGTCAGTCAGAGATGATGGTACATACAACGGTAGGGAATTAGCTTACTTTTCAGAGCACAAAAGTTCGCTAATTCTGTAAGTATCATATTAAATTCAGTAGGAAAAACTTGCTTTATGTCCTATAGAGACTCGGCAAGGTATGCCTACATCCTTGGACTACCATTTTTACTTTTGAGGCATTTAATTGTTTCATTTGTTTTCGAAACTCTGTTTCATTTGTTAGTAGGATTTTCTTGCCCTTATCCTCTTACATGAGTACCGGGTACAAGATTTCCTGCGCCCTTGATTTAATTTAATCATTTAAAATCTTTTACTTAACTTTAATTGTTAAAGATCTCACAGGATAGGTACCAGTTGCCACGTTGTCCTGTTTCTGACATTCACTATTGAATATTCGTGTACCTTTATTTGCTAATTTCACAATGTTTCGTCTCCAAGCTTTCCGTACAAATCCAGCAGGTGAAATAGAGACTTTAAGTCGTGCCAAGAGGACTGAATTACAAACTCTTGCACATGAGTATCAACTAGAAATTCCCTACCAAGCCAACAAAAATGGCCTACACAACCTGTTGCTGGATTACTATTTAGAGCAAGGTAAGATAGACTCTGAAACTCATGAAACTTACTATATTGCAGATAAACCTGACTTGGCAACGCTGAAACTCAAACTAGAACTGGCAAAGATTGAAGAACGAACAGCTGCCATACGGAGGGAAGAACAAGAACGCGAGGCCGCCTTGAGGAGAGAAGAACAAGAACGTGAGATTGCCTTACTCCAGGAGCGGGAACGAGTACAGCTTGAAACACTCCAGGAGCGGGAACGCGTACGGCTTGAAACCAAACAACGCGAGTTGGAGATGCAACGCGAACATGACAAGCAACAAGCGACTCTGGCTCTAGAGTGTCGTCAACGCGAAATCGCCTTGGAAACTTCCCACTTCACTCAACGCCAGCAAGCTACTGCCAATCTTCCCGTCAGTTTTAATATATCACATGCAAGTAAGTTAATGCCATCCTTTGTAGAAGCAGAAGTTGATGTGTTCTTTACCACCTTTGAAACCCTTGCTAATCAACTCAGTTGGCCTGTCGACCAATGGGCCACACTTCTCAGAGTCCATCTTACAGGTAGAGCTGCAGTCACACTCAGTACTTTGGCGTCTGAGAATGACTACCACACTCTGAAACAAGCAGTGTTGGACGCCTACCTCCTCTCTACTGAAAGTTATAGAAGGAAATTCCGTGACCACCTGAAGGCAAGTACCACTACCTTCCTCGAGTTTGCTAACACGAAACGGAGGTATTTCATGAAATGGCTGGAAGCAGCACATGTCTCTACTTTTACAGAACTCGTCAACCTGATGCTTGTTGAAGAATTCTTGAGACGTGTGCCTCCTCCTGTTCGCCTCTACTTAGCAGATAAAGAAGAAACCGACTACCTGAAGTGTGCTAAGTCGGCTGACACTTACAGCCTCATCCACCGGCTGACACCCGAACCATCCTCCAGTAAGAAGTCGTGGTACAGTTACGAGAAGGTGAGCCCAGATCAAGCTGGTTCACAACTGTACTGCAAGTATTGTAGACTCTATGGACATACCATAGACAAGTGTGGTAAGTCTCAATACAAGGGAACCACTGACCAACAAAGACCCAAACCAACTCCTCCTAAGTCCGGTAAGCCTGTGATGAATGTTGGTGTTGATGTTAATGATCTTTCTCTTTTCAGTAACCACCTGTATACTGGAACTGTCTCTGCCAACGGTTCAAATCCGGAGGGACGTTTCAAATTGAAGATCTTGAGGGACACAGCGGCTCTACAATCGATCATCTTGAAGTCGGCTGTGCCCAACATCGTCTACACCGGAGAAACTGTCTTCATCACTGACCTCACTGCTACCACTCCATACCCTCTCGCCAGAGTCCACCTGGATTGTCCCTACGTGAACGGGGAAGTCCAAGTCGCCGTCAGGGAAAAGCCTTTTCCCATGCCTGGAGTGCAACTTCTCCTAGGCAACGACTTGGCAGAAGACCTGCAACCGACCAACCTGATCGTCATGGACAAACCCCAGGTGTGTAACTCTGTGCCAATAAACCCTATTCTAGAGTATGTTCCAGCAGAGGTTCAAGAGAGTGATGAAGTTTCTCCTCCGGTTCTCGTGACCACCCGTGCACAAGCCGCACGTCCACAGCCAGCTGACTCTACTGCTACCGCTGTCCCTCAAGACCCTCAGAAACTACCCCCGCATCTGACCAAGTTGGAGTTCCGTAAGTTGCAGAGGGAAGATCTTACTTTAACACCATTGTTTTTCCAGGCTGAGACTCAACCCGACAGTATTCCTGGGTTCTTCCTAGAGAACGACTTGCTCTACCGCAGATATAGACCCAGTAAACTGAAGGAGGAGGACGATTGGGCAAACATCGAACAACTTGTGATTCCCACCAGCCTGCGGCCCACTATTCTACACCTGGCCCACGGAGCATTCTCCCACTACGGCTTCAACAAGACTTACCATGGGATTCGTCAAGACTACTACTGGCCAGGTATGGTAAATAACGTCAAACAGTACGTAAAACAGTGTCATACATGTCAGATGGCAGGCAAACCGAACATCTCCATTCCCAGAGCGCCACTGATTCCCATACAGGTGCCTGCGGAACCTTTCCACAGACTCATAATAGACTGTGTTGGTCCTTTACCTCGGACCAGTTCAGGTAACGCCTACATCCTAACCATCCTGTGTCCTACCACCAGATTTCCCATAGCAGTTCCAGTGAAGAACATCACGGCTGCTACGGTTATCAAACATCTATTGAAGATCTTCACTCAATACGGATTTCCCAGGGAGATTCAAAGTGACTGTGGTACCAACTTCACCAGTGATCTCTTCAAAAGGACACTGGAGGAGTTCAACATCAAACAGGTATTGTCCAGCCCCTATCATCCTGCTTCACAGGGTTCTCTTGAACGTAGTCATCAAACCATCAAAGCACTCTTGAAAATGTTTTGTAGTGAAACCTCGAAGGATTGGGATAAGCAGATTGACCTAATAATGTGTATTTTCAGAAGTCTCCCCAATGAGTCCCTAGGAGTATCTCCTTATGAGATGCTCTACGGCCGTAAGTGCCGTACTCCCCTTAAGGCTTTCAAAGACTCTCTCAGAGATGCCACCTTCAGTGAGCATCAGAATGTGCCCCAGTTTCTTCAAAACCTTCAACACATTCTAGAGAGAGTCCACCGCTTTGCCCATGATAATCTATTGAAAGCCCAGGTGAGAATGAAGACTCATTACGACCAGACCAGCAAAGTAAGAAAATTCAAGCCGGGAGACTTCGTCCTTGCCTATTTCCCTATCCCAGGTTCACCTTTACAAAACAGGTTTTCAGGACCCTACTGCGTCAAAGAGTGCAGGAATAATAACAACTACGTAATAGAGACTCCAGATAGGCGGCGGAAGACCCAGCTGTGCCACGTCAACCTCCTGAAGCAATATAATGGTACTCCTCCCACTGTCCTGACTAACTATTCTACCTTCACAGAACCCTACATCCACAGTGAGACCTTCCCAGCTTCTCCTCCCGAAAGCACTGACAAGGAGTCAGCGCTTTCTAATTCCGAAATCCTTAATGATCTTCCCAAATGCTTTCAGGATAATAATCGTGCTCCTTTGCCATATTCTAATTCCACTCTCACCTCGTCAGATAAGCCCTTCATCCTCCATGTCGACGCCAGGGGTACCGACGTTGGTGGTGTCGTGATGCAGCAACGAGGCGAGAAGAATACACCTGTCAGCAACTACTGCTACAAGGAACTATGGAACAATTGGCAAGGAGCTACTCTTCCTCATCCTGAAGCTTCAGCACTTCACTCCACACCTGAAAAGTGCTCGGTCCACCATCAATACGGACCACACCACCCTACACCACCTGCAGCACGCCCACTTCTCATCTCAACGTCTTCTACTATGGGCTTGCTACCTGCAGAAATTCAACCTGGAGACACGCTATACCAAGAGTCTGACAACATCTTAGCCCATGATCTCTCCAGAGTTTATGAAGTAGAAGCGACTCCATCCATTACTCCACCACATAACGACGTACTTCTTCCAGAACCGCAGGCTTCGGGGGAGAGTTGTGACGATAATCTCCTTCAAGAGATTGAGCCTGCTCTTCCCTCCACCATTACGTCGTTGAAATTATATAAAACTACTATGGAAGAAACGTCCAACAACGACAACAACACCAGCAAGGTTTGCCAGAGCGCAAAACGTTGCAGCCAGAGACACCTGTTCAGACTCAAACCGCCAAACTACCTGTTGATCGCTACCGGCTCCGCTGATTGGTTGCCGGCCGGGCTGCTACTGCACTCGCCCCCCCCATACTACTTGATGTCTGGGGTCGCCACGACCTCAGACCTCAGAATATTCAGTGCTTTCGTGGTTACCACTCCTCCCGGCTAGACGTTAGCGTGTACTGAGAGAGGTGGTAGCTTAAAGCCAATATTCCAGCACCTTCCCTTTATTTTGTGTTGCACTTCTTGTTATTTTATCTTAACGTAACTTTTCATTGTGTCATTTAATTATTCTCATTATTTTGATTGATTGATTTTATTATACAAATTTGTTTGTCCATTTTTTCATGTTTTGATTTATTTAACGTAATTAAAATTTCATTGTTAAAGTTTACTTGTGTTTTGTGTGTCTTCTCCTTACCTTACCACAGACGAAGTTCCAGTTTTTCTATTTTTTTTATAACTATGTGACGAGGCCATACCCCTAGCCTTAAACAGCCGAACACCAACGCGTTACCGTCACTATATATATATATATATATATATATATATATATATATATATATATATATATATATATATATATATATATATATATATATATATATATATATATATATAAATATATATATATATATATATATATATATATATATATATATATATATATATATAAATATATATATATATATATATATATATATATATATATATATATATATATATATATATATATATATATATATATATATATATATATATATATATATGTGTGTGTGTGTGTGTGTGTGTGTGTGTGTGATTATATAAAAAATTACAAATATTACATGTATTTTGAATTAGTAAATCTTAGTTAAATATAATATTTTAATTCTCTTTTTGTACCCAATTTAATTGTATTTGACCTAATTTTGTATGGCAATAAATTGGCAACAATATGGGATTAAAAACGTTAGCTCGAAACGCTTTAATTTAGGTAATTAAAAGATTATAAAAAGTTTTTTAAAAATTTCAATTTCACGTTCTAAGGTCGTTTTTACAAATTCTCAAAATACGTTTTTAAACGTAATTACAAACGTGCTGAAAACAATGAAATGTCATTTTTATGACGTTTTAAAAACATGAAAATGTTTCCTGTGTTGACGGTGGTGTATTGATGGTTGTGTGTCGATTGTGGTGGAGTGTTGATATTAGTGTGTTCATTGTTGTCTATTGATGGTGGTGTGTTGATGGTTGTGTGTCGATTGTGGTGGAGTGTTGATATTAGTGTGTTCATGGTTGTCTATTGATGGTCGTGTATTGATTGTGGTGTGTTGATGGTTATGTGTTGATGGTGGTGTGTTGATGGTTGTGTGTTGATGGTGGTGTGTTGATGGTAATGAATTGATAGTGGTGGTGTGTTGATGGTGGTGTGTTGATGGTGGTGTGTTGATGGTAGTGTGTTGATGGTGGTGTGTTGATGGTGGTGTGTTGATGGTGGTGTGTTGATGGTTATGTGTTGATGGTGGTGTGTTGATGGTGGTGTGTTGATGGTGGTGTGTTGATGGTGGTGTGTTGATGGTGGTGTGTTGATGGTAATGTGTTGATGGTGGTGTGTTGATGGTGGTGTGTTGATGGTGGTGTGTTGATGGTGGTGTGTTGATGGTGGTGTGTTGATGGTGGTGTGTTGATGGTGGTGTGTTGATGGTAATGTGTTGATGGTGGTGTGTTGATGGTGGTGTGTTGATGGTGGTGTGTTGATGGTGGTGTGTTGAT
Organism: Procambarus clarkii; assembly: GCF_040958095.1. Lineage (NCBI taxonomy): Eukaryota > Metazoa > Arthropoda > Malacostraca > Decapoda > Cambaridae > Procambarus > Procambarus clarkii. Next base: position 61,530,046 of record NC_091150.1, on the reverse strand, counting down.
GGTAATGTGTTGATGGTGGTGTGTTGATGGTGGTGTGTTGATGGTGGTGTGTTGATGGTGGTGTGTTGATTGTGGTGTGTTGATGGTGGTGTATTGATTGTGGTGTGTTGATGGTAGTGTGTTGATGGTGGTGTGTTGATGGTGGTGTGTTGATGGTGGTGTGTTGATGGAGGTGTGTTGATGATTGTGGGATGATGGTGGTGTGTTGATGGTTGTGTGTTGATTGTAGTGTGTTGAATGTGGTGTGTTGATTATGGTGTGTTGATGGTGGTGTTGATGGTTGTGTGTTGATTGTGGTGTGTTGATGTTGGCGTGTTGATAATAGTGTGTTGATGGTGGTGTGTTGATGGTGGTGTGTTGATGGTTGTGTGTTGATGGTGGTGTGTTGATGGTAGTGTGTTGATGGTGGTGTGTTGATGGTTCTGTGTTGATGGTGGTGTGTTGATGGTTGTGAGTGTATGGTGTTGTGTTGATGGTGGTTTGTTGATGGTGGTGTGTTGATGTTGGTTTGTTGATGGTGGTGTGTTGATGGTAGTGTGTTGATGGTGGTGTGTTGATGGTTGTGTGTTGATGATTGTGTGTGTTGATATTAGTGTGTTGATGGTTGTGTGTTGATGGTGGTGTGATAATAGTTGTGCGTTGATGGTGGTGTGTTGACGGTGGTGTGTTGATAGTGGTGTAATGAGTTTGATGTCAGTGGCGGTTTCAGTGGTGGAGAAGGAGGTGCTGTTGCTGGGGATGGTGGTGTTAGGGGAAGTATTTTCAAGATTTAAATGATATTTCAGCTGACAAAGAAAAGCATTCAAGCTAGAAATAAATATTTTAAGCAGGTTGGGAGGATTTATAATTATATATCTCACTTCTGCTTTGTGTTGGCGGACCATAACTGCCACACTGGTCACTACGGCACGCCGGGCACATGGATAGGACTTCACAGCAGGCAGGCCACAGTGGCTAGGCCTCACAGCAGGCAGGCTAAAGTGGCAAGGGTCTCACAGCAGGTAGGCCACAGTCGCTAGGACCCACAGCAGGCAGGCCACAGTGGCTATGCCTCACAACAGGCAGGTTAAAGTGGCAAGGGACTCACAGCAGGCAGGCCACAGTGGCTAGGACCCACAGTAGGCAGGCCACAGTGGCTATGGACTCACAGCAGGCAGGCCACAGTGGCTAGGACTCATAGCAGGCAAGCCACAGTGACTACGACCCACAGCAGGCAGGCCACAGTTGCTAGGACTCACATCAGGAACGCCACAGTAGCTAGGACTCCCAGCAGGTAGGCCACAGTGGCTAGAACCCACAGGAGGCAGGCCACAGTGGCTAGGACTCACAGCAGGCAGGCCACAGTGGCTAGGACTCACAGCAGGCAGGCCGCAGTGGCTGGGGACTCACAATAGGCAGGCTACAGTGATTAGGACCCACAGCAGGCAGACCACAGTGGCTAGGGACTCACAGCAGGCAGGCCATAGTGGCTAGGAATCGTAGCAGGCAGGCCACAGTGGCTACGACCAACAGCAGGCAGGCCACAGTGGCTAGGACCCATAGTAGGCAGGCCACAGTGGCTAGGACCCACAGCAGGCAGCTCACAGTGGCTAGAGACTCACAGCAGGCAGGCCACAGTGGCTAGGGGTCTCACAGCAGGCAGGCCACAGTGGCTAGGGTCTCACAGCAGGCAGGCCACAGTGGCTAGGGACTCACAGCAGGCAGGCCACAGTGGCTAGGGACTCACAGGAGGCAGGCCACAGTGGCTAGGGTCTCACAGCAGGCAGGCCACAGTGGCTAGGGTCTCACAGCAGGCAGGCCACAGTGGCAAGGTTCTCACAGCAGACAGGCCACAGTGGCTAGGGTGTCACAGCAGGCAAACCACAGTGGCTAGGGACTCAAAGCAGGCAGGCCACAGTGGCTAGGGACTCACAGCAGGCAGGCCAAAGGGGCTAGGGTCTCACAGCAGGCAGGCCACAGTGGCAAGGTTCTCACAGCAGACAGGCCACAGTGGCTAGGGTCTCACAGCAGGCAGGCCGCAGTGGCTAGGGACTCACAGCAGGCAGGCCACAGTGGCTAGGGTCTCACAGCAGGCAGGCCACAGTGGCTAGGGACTCACAGTAGGCAGGCCAAAGGGGCTAGGGTCTCACAGCAGGCAGGCCACAGTGGCTAGGGTCTCACAGCAGGCAGGCCACAGTGGCAAGGTTCTCACAGCAGACAGGCCACAGTGGCTAGGGTGTCACAGCAGGCAAACCACAGTGGCTAGGGACTCACAGAAGGCAGGCCACAGTGGCTAGGGACTCACAGCAGGCAGGCCACAGTGGCTAGGGACTCACAGCAGGCAGGCCACAGTGGCTAGGGACTCACAGCAGGCAGGCCAAAGGGGCTAGGGTCTCACAGCAGGCAGGCCACAGTGGCAAGGTTCTCACAGCAGACAGGCCACAGTGGCTAGGGTCTCACAGCAGGCAGGCCGCAGTGGCTAGGGACTCACAGCAGGCAGGCCGCAGTGGCTAGGGACTCACAGCAGGCAGGCCACAGTGGCTAGGGACTCACAGCAGGCAGGCCGCAGTGGCTAGGGACTCACAGCAGGCAGGCCACAGTGGCTAGGGACTCACAGCAGGCAGGCCACAGTGGCTAGGGACTCACAGCAGGCAGGCCACAGTGGCTAGGGACTCACAGCAGGCAGGCCGCAGTGGCTAGGGACTCACAGCAGGCAGGCCACAGTGGCAAGGTTCTCACAGCAGGCAGGCCACAGTGGCAAGGTTCTCACAGTAGACAGGCCACAGTGGCTAGGGTGTCACAGCAGGCAAACCACAGTGGCTAGGGACTCAAAGCAGGCAGGCCACAGTGGCTAGGGACTCACAGCAGGCAGGCCAGAGTGGTTAGGGACTCAAAGCAGGCAGGCCAGAGTGGTTAGGGACTCACAGCAGGCAGGCCAGAGTAGTTAGGGACTCACAGCAGGCAGGCCACAGTGGCTAGGGACTCACAGCAGGCAGGCCAGAGTGGTTAGGGACTCACAGCAGGCAGGCCAGAGTGGTTAGGGACTCACAGCAGGCAGGCCACAGTGGCAAGGGTCTCACAGCAGGCAGGCCACAGTGGCTAGGGTCTCACAGCAGGCAGGCCACAGTAGCTAGGGTCTCACAGCAGGCAGGCCACATTAGCTAGTGACTCACAGCAGGCAGGCCACAGTAGCTAGGGTCTCACAGCAGGCAGGCCACAGTGGCTAGGGTCTCACAGCAGGCAGGCCACAGTAGCTAGGGTCTCACAGCAGGCAGGCCACAGTGGCTAGGGTCTCACAGCAGGCAGGCCACAGTAGCTAGGGTCTCACAGCATGCAGGCCACAGTGGCTAGGGTCTCACAGCAGGCAGGCCACAGTAGCTAGGGTCTCACAGCAGGCAGGCCACAGTGGCTAGGGTCTCACAGCAGGCAGGCCACAGTGGCTAGGGACTCACAGCAGGCAGGCCACAGTGGCTAGGGTCTCACAGCAGGCAGGCCACAGTGGCTAGGGTGTCACAGCAGGCAGGCCACAGTGGCTAGGGACTCACAGCAGGCAGGCCACAGTAGCTAGGGTCTCACAGCAGGCAGGCCACAGTGGCTAGGGTCTCACAGCAGGCAGGCCACAGTGGCTAGTGACTCACAGCAGGCAGGCCACAGTGGCTAGGGACTCACAGCAGGCAGGCCACAGTGGCTAGGGTCTCACAGCAGGCAGGCCACAGTGGCTAGGGCCTCTCAGCAGGCAGGCCACAGTGGCTAGGGGTCTAACAACAAGCAGGCCACAGTGGCTAGGGCCTCTCAGCAGGCAGGCCACAGTGGCTAGGTTCTCTCAGCAGGCAGACCACAGTAGCTATGGGTCTCACGGCAGGCAGGCCACAGTAGCTATGGGTCTCACGGCAGGCAGGCCACAGTAGCTATGGGTCTCACAGCAGGCAGGCCACAGTAGCTAAGCGTCTGACAGCAGGCAGGCCACAGTAGCTATGGGTCTCACAGCAGGCAGGCTACAGTAGCTATGGGTCTCACAGCAGGCAGGCCACAGTAGCTATGGGTCTCACGGCAGGCAGGCCACAGTAGCTAAGCGTCTCACAGCAGGCAGGCCACAGTAGCTAAGCGTCTCACAGCAGGCAGGCCACAGTAGCTATGGGTCTCACAGCAGGCAGGCCACAGTAGCTATGGGTCTCACGGCAGCCAGGCCACAGTAGCTAAGCGTCTCACAGCAGGCAGGCCACAGTAGCTAAGCGTCTCACAGCAGGCAGGCCACAGTAGCTATGGGTCTCACAGCAGGCAGGCCACAGTAGCTAAGCGTCTCACAGCAGGCAGGCCACAGTAGCTATGGGTCTCACAGCAGGCAGGCCACAGTAGCTAAGCGTCTCACAGCAGGCAGGCCACAGTAGCTATGGGTCTCACAGCAGGCAGGCCACAGTGCAGGCACAGACTATTACCTCAAAAAAAGATAATCGATGAAGCTGAACTTTTGAAAGCATGTTAAAGTTAGATAAATAACTAAATTTACACAATCTGTGGATTAAATATCTGACAACGGAACGGGGCATAACAAACATTGAAAGACACTATAAAGAAAGATTGTGAAGTGAGTGAATGGTGTGTGAGTTGGGTGGGTGATGTAAAAGGCAGTGAGTGGCGAGGCAGTGAGTAGTGAGGCAGTGAGTGGCGTGGCAGTGAGTGGTGAGGCAGTGAGTGGTGAGGCAGTGAGTGGTGAGGCAGTGAGTGGTGAGGCAGTTAGTGGTGAGGCAGTGAGTGGCGAGGCAGTGAGTGGTGAGGCAGTGAGTGGTGAGGCAGTGAGTGGTGAGGCAGTGAGTGGTGAGGCAGTGAGTGGTGGGGCAGTGAGTGGCGAGGCAGTGAGTGGTGAGGCAGTGAGTGGTGAGGCAGTGATTAATGAGGCAGTGACTGGTGAGGCAGTGAATGGTGAGGCAGTGAGTGGTGAGGCAGTGAGTGGTGGGGCAGTGAGTGGCGAGGCAGTGAGTGGTGAGGCAGTGAGTGGTGAGGCAGTGAGTAATGAGGCAGTGACTGGTGAGGCAGTGAATGGTGAGGCAGTGAGTGGCGAGGCAGTAAGTGGTGAAGCAGTGAGTGGTGATAGGCAGTGAGTGGTGAGGCAGTGAGTGGTGAGGCAGTGAGTGGTGAGGCAGTGAGTGGCGAGGCAGTGAGTGGTGAGGCAGTGAGTGGTGAGGCGGTGAGTGGTGAGGCAGTGAGTGGTGAGGCAGTGAATGGTGGGGCAGTGCGTGGCGAGGCAGTGAGTGGCGAGGCAGTGAGTGGTGAGGCAGTGAGTGGCGAGGCAGTGAGTGGCGAGAGAGTGGTGAGGCAGTGAGTGGTGAGGCAGTGAATGGTGGGGCAGTGAGTGGCGAGGCAGTGAGTGGCGAGGCAGTGAGTGGTGAGGCAGTGAGTGGCGAGGCAGTGAGTGGCGAGAGAGTGAGTGGTGAGGCAGTGAGTGGTGAGGCAGTGAGTGGTGAGGCAGTGAGTGGTGAGGCAGTGAGTGGCGAGGCAGTGAGTGGTGAGGCAGTGAGTGGTGAGGCAGTGAGTGGTGAGGCAGTGAGTGGTGAGGCAGTGAGTGGTGAGGCAGTGAGTGGCGAGGCAGTGAGTGGTGAGGCAGTGAGTGGTGAGGCAGTGAGTGGCGAGGCAGTGAGTGGTGAGGCAGTGAGTGGTGAGGCAGTGAGTGGTGAGGCAGTGAGTGGTGAGGCAGTGAGTGGTGAGGCAGTGAGTGGTGAGGCAGTGAGTGGCGAGGCAGTGAGTGGTGAGGCAGTAAGTGGTGAGGCAGTGAATGGTGGGGCAGTGAGTGGCGAGGCAGTGAGTGGCGAGGCAGTGAGTGGTGAGGCAGTGAGTGGTGAGGCAGTGAGTGGCGAGAGAGTGAGTGGTGAGGCAGTGAGTGGCGAGGCAGTGAGTGGTGAGGCAGTGAGTGGCGAGGCAGTGAGTGGTGAGGCAGTGAGTGGCGAGGCAGTGAGTGGCGAAGCAGTGAATGGCGAGGCAGTGAGTGGGGGAGGCAGAGTGGTGAGGCAGTGAGTGGAGGAGGCAGAGAAGCGAGGCAGTGAATGGCGAGGCAGTGAGTGCATGGCGAGGGAGGAAGTAGCGAGGCAGTGAGTGGTGAGGTAGTGGGTTGCGAGGCAGTGAATGGAGAGGCAGTGAGTGGCGAGGCAGTGAGTGGCGAGGCAGTGAGTGGCGAGGCAGTGAGTGGTGAGGCAGTGAGTGGTGAGGCAGTGAGTGGTGAGGCAGTGAGTGGTGAGGCAGTTAGTGGCGAGGCAGTGAGTGGTGAGGCAGTGAGTGGTGAGGCAGTGAGTGGTGAAGCAGTGAGTGGTGAGGCAGTGAATGGTGGGGCAGTGAGTGGCGAGGCAGTGAGTGGCGAGGCAGTGTGTGGTGAGGCAGTGAGTGGTGAGGCAGTGAGTGGCGAGAGAGTGAGTGGTGAGGCAGTGAGTGGCGAGGCAGTGAGTGGTGAGGCAGTGAGTGGCGAGGCAGTGAGTGGTGAGGCAGTGAGTGGCGAGGCAGTGAGTGGCGAAGCAGTGAATCGCTAGGCAGTGAGTGGGGGAGGCAGAGTGGCGAGGCAGTGAGTGGGGGAGGCAGAGTGGCGAGGCAGTGAGTGGGGGAGGCAGAGAAGCGAGGCAGTGAATGGCGAGGCAGTGAGTGGCGAGGGAGGAAGTAGCGAGTCAGTGAGTGGTGAGGTGGTGGGTTGCGAGGCAGTGAAAGGAGAGGCAGTGAGTGGCGAGGCAGTGAGAGGCGAGGCAGTGAGAGGCGAGGCAGAGAGTGGCGGGACAGTGAGAGGCGAGGCAGTGAGTGGGGGAGGCAATAAGTGATGAGGCAGTGAGTGGCGAGGCAGTGAGTGGGGGAGGCAGTGAAAGGCGAGGCAGTGAGTGGTGAGGTAGTGGGTGGCAAGGCAGTGAGTGGAGAGGCAGTGAGTGGCGAGGCAGTGAGTGGCGAGGCAGTGAGAGGCGAGGCAGTGAGTGGGGAGGCAGAGAGTGACGAGGCAGTGTGTGAGGGATGCAGTGATTGGCGAGGCAGTGTGTGTGAGGTATGCAGTGAGTGGCGAGGCAGTGTGTGTGAGGGATGCAGTGAGTTGCGAGGCAGTGAGAGGCGAGGCAGTGAGTGGCGAGGCAGTGAGTGGGGGAGGGAGTGAGTGATGAGGCAGTGAGTGGCGAGGCAGTGAGTGGGAGAGACAGTGAGTGGCGAGGCAGTGAGTGGGGGATGCAGTGAGTGGCGAGGCAGTGAGTGGGGGAGACAGTGAGTGGCGAGGCAGTGATAGGCGAGGCAGTGAGTGGCGAGGCAGTGAGTGGGGGAGACAGTGAGTGGCGAGGCAGTGAGTGGGGGAGACAGTGAGTGGCGCGGCAGTGAGTGATGAGGCAGTGAGTGGCGAGGCAGTGAGTGGGGGAGACAGTCAGTGGCGAGGCAGTGAGTGGGGGAGGCAGTGAGTGGCGAGGAAGTGAGTGGGGGAGGCAGTGAATGGCGAGGCAGTGAGTGGCGAAGCAATGAGTGGGGGTGGCAATGAGTGGCGAGGCAGTGAGTGGGGGAGGCAGTGAATGGCGAGGCAGTGAGTGGCGAAGCAATGAGTGGGGGAGGCAGTGAGTGGCGAGGCAGTGAGTGGGGGAGACAGTGAGTGGCGAGGCAGTGAGAGGCGAGGCAGTGAGAGGCGAGGCAGTGAGTGGGGGAGACAGTGAGTGGCGAGGCAGTGAGTGGGGGAGACAGTGAGTGGCGCGGCAGTGAGTGATGAGGCAGTGAGTGGCGAAGCAGTGAGTGGGGGAGACAGTGAGTGGCGAGGAAGTGAGTAGGGGAGGCAGTGAGTGGCGAGGCAGTGAGTGGAGGAGGCAGTGAATGGCGAGGCAGTGAGTGGCGAAGCAATGATTGGGGGTGGCAATGAGTGGCGAGGCAGTGAGTGGGGGAGGCAGTGAATGGCGAGGCAGTGAGTGGCGAAGCAATGAGTGGGGGAGGCAGTGAGTGGCGAGGCAGTGAGTGGGGGAGGCAGTGAGTGGCGAGGCAGTGAGTGGGGGAGACAGTGAGTGGCGAGGCAGTGAGAGGCGAGGCAGTGAGTGGCGAGGCAGTGAGTGGGGGAGACAGTGAGTTGCGAGGCAGTGAGTGGCGAGGCAGTGAGTGGGGGAGACAGTGAGTTGCGAGGCAGTGAGTGGGGGAGAGAGTGAGTGGCGCGGCAGTGAGTGATGAGGCAGTGAGTGGCGAGGCAGTGAGTGGGGGAGACAGTGAGTGGCGAGGCAGTGAGTAGGGGAGGCAGTGAGTGGCGAGGCAGTGAGTGGGGGAGGCAGTGAATGGCGAGGCAGTGAGTGGCGAAGCAATGATTGGGGGTGGCAATGAGTGGCGAGGCAGTGAGTGGGGGAGGCAGTGAATGGCGAGGCAGTGAGTGGCGAAGCAATGAGTGGGGGAGGCAGTGAGTGGCGAGGCAGTGAGTGGGGGAGGCAGTGAATGGCGAGGCAGTGAGTGGCGTTGCATTGAGTGGCGAGGGAGTGAGTAGCGAGGCAGTGAGTGGGGGAGGCAGTGAGTGGGGGGAGGCGGTGGCTGGCGAGGCAGTGAGTGGAGAGGCAGTGAGTGGGGGGAGGCGGTGGCTGGCGAGGCAGTGAGTGGAGAGGCAGTGAATGGCGAGACCGTGAGTGGTGAGGCAGTGAGTGGTGAGGCAGTGAGTGACGAGGCAGTAAGTGGTGAGGCAGTGAGTGGTGAGGCAGTGAATGGTGAGGCAGTGAGTGGTGAGGCAGTGAGTGGTGAGGTAGTGGGTAGCGAGGCAGTGAGTGGGGGAGACAGTGAGTGGCGAGGCAGTGAGAGGCGAGGCAGTGAGTGGGGAGGCAGAGAGTGACGAGGCAGTGTGTGAGGGATGCAGTGAGTGGTGAGGCAGTGTGTGTGAGGGATGCAGTGAGTGGCGAGGCAGTGTGTGTGAGGGATGCAGTGAGTTGCGAGGCAGTGAGAGGCGAGGCAGTGAGTGGCGAGGCAGTAATTGGGGGAGGCAGTGAGTGATGAGGCAGTGAGTGGCGAGGCAGTGAGTGGGGGAGACAGTGAGTGGCGAGGCAGTGATTGGGGGAGACAGTGAGTGGCGAGGCAGTGAGTGGGGGAGGCAGTGAGTTGCGAGGCAGTGAGTGGGGGAGACAGTGAGTGGCGAGGCAGTGAGAGGCGAGGCAGTGAGTGGCGAGGCAGTGAGTGGGGGAGACAGTGAGTGGCGAGGCAGTGAGTGATGAGGCAGTGAGTGGCGAGGCAGTGAGTGGCGAGGCAGTGAGTGGGGGAGGCAGTGAGTGGCGAGGCAGTGAGTGGGGGAGGCAGTGAATGACGAGGCAGTGAGGGGCGAAGCAATGAGTGGGGGTGGCAATGAGTGGCGAGGCAGTGAGTGGGGGAGGCAGTGAATGGCGAGGCAGTGAGTGGCGAAGCAATGAGTGGGGGAGGCAGTGAGTGGCGAGGCAGTGAGTGGGGGAGGCAGTGAATGGCGAGGCAGTGAGTGGCGTTGCAGTGAGTGGCGAGGGAGTGAGTAGCGAGGCAGTGAGTGGGGGAGGCAGTGAGTGGGGGGGAGGCGGTGGCTGGCGAGGCAGTGAGTGGAGAGGCAGTGAGTGGGGGGAGTCGGTGGCTGGCGAGGCAGTGAGTGGAGAGGCAGTGAGTAGCAAGGCAGTGAGTGGCAAGGCAGTGATTGGCGAGGCAGTGAATGGCGAGACCATGAGTGGTGAGGCAGTGAGTGGTGAGGCAGTGAGTGACGAGGCAATAAGTGGTGAAGCAGTGAGTGGTGAGGCAGTGAGTGGTGAAGCAGTGAGTGGTGAGGCAGTAAGTGGCGAGGCAGTAAGTGGTGAAGCAGTGAGTGGTGAGGCAGTGAGTGGTGAGGCAGTGAGTGGTGAGGCAGTGAGTGGTGAGGCAGTGAGTGGTGAGGTAGTGAGTCACGAGGCAGTGAGTGGCGAGGCAGTGAGTGGAGATGCAGTGAGTCACGAGGCTGTGAGTGGTGAGGTAGTGGGTGGCGAGGCAGTGAGTGGCGAGGCAGTGAGAGGCGAGGCAGTGAATTCGGGTCGCAGTGAGTGGGGGAGACAGTAAGTGATGGGGCAGTGAGTGGCGAGGCAGTGAGTGGGGGAGACAGTGAGTGGCGAGGCAGTGAGTGGTGTGGCAGTGAGTGGGTGGAGGCAGTGAGTGGCGAGGCAGTGAGTGGGTGGAGGCAGTGAGTGGCGAGGCCTGGAGTGGGGGAGGCAGTGAGTGGCGAGGCCGGGAGTGGGGGAGGCAGTGAGTGGCGAGCCAGTGAGTGGAGGAGACAGTGAGTGGCGAGGCAGTGAGTGACGAGGCAGTGAGTGGCGAGGCAGTGAGTGGCGAGCCAGTGAGTGGGGGAGACAGTGAGTGGTGAGGCAGAGAGTAGGGGAGGCAGTGAATGACGAGGCAGTGAGTGGGGGAGGCAGTGAATGGCGAGGCAGTGAGTGGCGAGGCGGAGAGTGGGGGAGGCAGTGAGTGGCGTGGCAGTGAGTGGGGGAGGCAGTGAGTGGCAAGGCAGTGAGTAGCGAGGCAGTGAGTGACGCGGCAGTGAGTGACGAGGCACTGAGTGGCGAGGCGGAGAGTGGGGGAGGCAGTGAGTGGCGTGGCAGTGAGTGGGCGAGGCAGTGAGTGGCGAGACAGTAGTGGCGAGACAGTGAGTGGCGCGGCAATGAGTGACGAGGCAGTGAGTGCTGAGGCAGTGAGTGCTGAGGCAATGAGTGGTGAGGCAGTGAGTGGGGAGCCAGTGAGTAGCGAGGCAGTGAGTGGCGAGGCAGTGTGTTGGAAATTTCCAACACTGATACATTACTATTGTATCATAATACATCACTATTGTATGCTAAGTACAGTAACTATTAACTCTACTAACTGTAGTGCTAACATAAATTAATATTTCTTTATCTGAGCATTTTACTGAAATTCTCACGACATCGAGAGGCAGGATTGCATCAGATAATGTCTATCTAAACATATTTATTACCAATATGTTAGAGAATAGAATATGGTTCTCAAATTTTATCAGTATTCCGTACGATAAATAACTACGGATAATATAACTCCTAATGATCCAACAACCGAGAATTATTAACTAAGATTATCACTAAATAACAGTTTTATCTGTTACATACGAACGCTATGGAGGAAATAGAAATTCTCTCCATTTCTCGATTAACACCTTTTAACGAGAATATAGATATTATTTAATTCCCTACAATTGCAACCCTGTTCTCATTAACGCATTACGTAAAGTTATTACGCGAAAAGAATCTTCTGTCCGTTATTAAATTCTATTGCGAATGCGTGAGAAGTGTTGAGGGAAGGAGGAGTGGAGACGCCACTTGCGCTTCGACTGGAGAGCTGATTAGAGACGCCATCAAAGTACAACGTGCGTCCAGGGAGAGTCGAATTTCCATCAATTCTTCGATAGGCCCTTGCAGTTAATCGGCCTAGGAGCGTGCAATTGCTCCAGTAGCAATGCAAGGATTGCTTCGGTGGACAACCAGCAGATTAAGTCCCCTTGTATTATTTATATTATGAGATCTCTGTATAATTTTTACTGTGCACTGTCCATCGTCACGCTGCATGACCTCCCTAAACAACAAGTACGTCCACAAGGAATTAATTCTATTCCTTCTATTGAATAGTGATGAAACAGGATATTTGGTGTAAACAATTGGTACATTTAATTGGAATTTCAGCTTGTGTTGAAAGCGGCCGTTGTCCTCTCACTTTCCCACGCCATGCTCGGGCACACGTGTTACAGCAAGTACCAGACGACACCTCTACCTCTCCTTTCACTATCACAGCTAAGCAGCTGAATCCTTTTCCAGTTATTTTCTCTCATTAAGTGACGTTGATAATTAATCACCAGTTAGGAATATTTCGTTTATATGATTTGAGACATCTAGTAAAATCTGATAGCCTCATAAAATTTAAATGAGAATGATTTCTTATTTAACCATCATATAATATTCTTGTTACTAACAAATTTATTTCATGTTTATTTGTATATAACTTAGTAAGAATTACTAATTTTATTCGAGGAAGATGCATCACGTTAGTATGATCTCTGTGTGTGATGATGTAAGGGCGAAGAGGGAGAACGGCCTATTGACATAGCTCGGGTGCAGTGGGGGGGGGTGTTGTGTAAAAGCCTGGTTTGTGCCTCGGAGAGGCTACGGGATCCAATAAGTTCAGTAGAACTTCGGTTTCAACCCTTTTAAACCTGTCGTAGCTCAGTCGATTAAGACAGTGTCTGGGATGCTCTCTGACGCAGGTTCGAATCCTCGTCACGGCCCTTATGGATTTGTTCATTTGATGCATCACGTTAGTGTGATCTCTGTGTGTAAGTGTTCAGAGATGGACCAAAATATGTAATGTAGTATTCCCTTCTACAACTAATGTATATATGATTTATATTGTATTTTGTTATATAAAGAAAAAAAAGTTCTGGTGAGGGAGACAATGAGAGGTGACAGACAGGGTGAGTGTAGTGAGAGTGGCAAGGGAGAAAACTAGATGTAAGGGAGATAGTGAGTAGTGAGGGAGAGAGTGAGAGGTGAGGGAGGGGGGAGGCGTCAAGGGAGAGGCGCCTCACCAGGGAGGCCAGAAATGAACAGGAGAGAAAGTTATGAAGATGAGGCTCGACAATGGCCGCCTGGGGGCGCTCTACGACCCCTCGTCAACCGTAATGGAGCAGCGCTCTGGAATAATCACCTGGAATACTGTCTGGAGTGCGCACCATAAGAGGTGTGGAACAGGATCCAGGAACAGGTGTCTGGAACAGCGCTGGAACTATCCCAGACGGAGGTCTTGGATATGGGTCTGGTATAAATGTCTGGAACAGGAGCCTGGAACGCGGGTGTGGGGTCGGGGCCTGGAACGCGGGTGTGGAGTCGGGGCCTGGAACGCGGGTGTGGAGTCGGGGCCTGGAACGCGGGTGTGGAGTCGGGGCCTGGAACAGAGAATAAGATAAGGAAGCAAGAAGAGGAAGTAGTGATTACAGGGATAACGGAAGAGAGGATCCTTGGGTGGAAGGCAGTGGGGAAAGGCGGGACATAAACAAGAACGTAGACAGGGAGGTGAGGGGGGGGGGAGATACGGAGGTAAACAAGTAAAAAGGTAGGGACATAAAGAGTGTAGGCAGGGAGGTAAACAAGGTAGGCAGGGAGGAAGGTAGAGAGGTAAACAAGGTAGGCAGGGAGGAAGGTAGGGAGGTAAACAAGGTAGGCAGGGAGGAGGTTATCTTGAGATGATTTCGGGGCTTTAGTGTCCCCACGGCCCGGTCCTCGACCAGGCCTCCACCCCCAGGAAGCAGCCCGTGACAGCTGACTAACACCCAGGTACCTATTTTACTGCTAGGTAACAGGGGCATAGAGTGAAAGAAACTTTGCCCATTGTTTCTCGCTGGCGTCTGGGATTGAACCCAGGACCACGGGATCATAAGTAAGGATGTAAACCACAGGATGTAAACAAGTAGGCAGGGAAAAAGGTAGGGAGGTAAACAAGGTAGGCAAGGAGGAAGGTAAGGATGTAAACAAGGTAGGCAGGGAGGAAGGTAAGGATGTAAACAAGGTAGGCAGAGAGGAAGGTAAGGATGTAAACAAGGTAGGTAGGGAGGTAAACAAGGTAGGCAGGGAGGAAGGTAAGGATGTAAACAAGGTAGGCAGGGAGGAAGGTAAGGATGTAAACAAGGTAGGTAGGGAGGTAAACAAGGTAGGCAGGGAGGAAGGTAAGGATGTAAACAAGGTAGGCAGGGAGGAAGGTAAGGATATAAACAAGTAGGCAGAGAGGTAAACAAGGTAGGCAGGGAGGAAGGTAGGGATGTAAACAAGTAGGCAGGGAGGAAGGTAAGGATGTAAACAAGGTAGGTAGGGAGGTAAACAAGGTAGGCAGGGAGGAAGGTAAGGATGTAAACAAGGTAGGCAGGGAGGAAGGTAAGGATATAAACAAGTAGGCAGAGAGGTAAACAAGGTAGGCAGGGAGGAAGGTAGGGATGTAAACAAGTAGGCAGGGAGGAAGGTAGGGATGTAAACAAGTAGACAAGGAGGAAGGTAGGGATGTAAACAAGTAGACAAGGAGGAAGGTAGGGATGTAAACAAGGTAAGCAAGGAGGAAGTTAGGAATATAAACAAGGTAGTCTAACAAACGCAAAACGTTGTTACAACTTTCACAAACTTGGGCTATTGACAAGTTGTGAAAAAGATGCAACATGCATTTGAGCAACGCTTAATCCATAAAAAGTTAAAATATTTATATATAATTTACATGATATTGTTTTTTCTAACACTATTTTAACTTATAAACTGCCAAATTTTATTTACGTGTTTAATTACTAAATTAATGTATTTTCATAATGATGCATTAATGAATTATGAATGTCGTTTGATAATTGTATGAAACATTATTAAAGCATATAGTTAGTCAAAGATTAAAATATAATTTTTATGATTATAGATTATGAAATTTGCATCATTGATACAAATTGTGTCATTGATACGATACAAATATCAATATCAATGGTATCAATGATTCAAAGGGCGATTTGAGTAGGATCATTAATACACATTTATCTCACAAATACCTTATTAATTTGTTATTATCACTTTAAAGACATTGTACCTCACATCACCTCACCTCTTTCATGCCTATATATCCACACCCACTTATCTGTAAATCCATCCTTCAGAAGATGAAATAATTAATACGAAAGTATTTACGGAAATTCATGTCTTAATCCTTCCTTCGTGGTCTGACACTCACATTGTTCATCAAGTGTTAATTTCTTTGTGATTTACACATAAACACAGACATACACACACACACACACACACACACACACATTCAGAAACTTGTGTAAAGAATCATTCAGAACTTTGTATACCACATATGTCAGGCCAATCCTGGAGTATGCAGCCCCAGCATGGAGTCCATATCTAGTCAAGGATAAGACTAAACTGGAAAAGGTTCAAAGGTTTGCCACCAGACTAGTACCCGAGCTGAGAGGTATGAGCTACGAGGAGAGACTACGGGAATTCAACCTCACTTCGCTGGAAGACAGAAGAGTTAGGGGGGACATGATCACCACATTCAAGATTCTGAAGGGAATTGATAAGGTAGATAAAGACAGTCTATTTAACACAAGGGGAACACGCACAAGGGGACACAGGTGGAAACTGAGTGCCCAAATGAGCCACAGAGATATTAGAAAGAACTTTTTTAGTGTCAGAGTGGTTAACAAATGGAATGCATTAGGAAGTGATGTGGTGGAGGCTGACTCCATACACAGTTTCAAATGTAGATATGACAGAGCCCGATAGGCTCAGGAATCTGTACACCTGTTGATTGACGGTTGAGAGGCGGGACCAAAGAGCCAGAGCTCAACCCCCGCAAGCACAACTAGGTGAGTACAACTAGGTGAGTACACACACACAAACACACAAACACACACACACACAGCGTTCGGGAACCTATGTAAGGAATCATTCAGAAACTTGTACACCACATATGTAAGACCAATCCTGGAGTATGCGGCCCCAGCATGGAGCCCGTACCATGTCAAGCACAAGACGAAGCTGGAAAAAGTCCAAAGGTATGCCACTAAACTAGTCCCAGAACTAAGAGGCATGAGTTACGAGGAAAGGCTGCGGGAAATGCACCTTACGACACTGGAAGACAGAAGAGTAAGGGGAGACAAGATTACAACCTACAAAATCCTCAGAGGAATCGACCGGGTAAACAAGGATAAACTATTCAACACTGGTGGGACACAAACAATGGGACACAGGTGGAAACTGAGTACCCACATGAGCCACAGAGACGTTAGAAGGAACTTTTTCAGTGTCAGAGTAGTTAATAAATGGAATGCTCTAGGAAGTGATGTGGTGGAGGCTGACTCCATACACAGTTTCAAATGTAGATATGATAGAGCCCAATAGGCTCAGGAATCTGTACACCAGTTGATTGACAGTTGAGAGGCGGGACCAAAGAGCCAAAGTTCTACCCCCGCAAGCCCAATTAGGTGAGTACACACACACACAGACAAACACACACACACACACGCAAACACACAAACACACGCACACTCGTGTGTTTGTCTCTCTCTCATCCCTCTCTCTCACCCCTCCTTCTCACCCCACTCTCTCACCCTACTCTCTCACCCCTCTCTCTCTCACCCCACTCTCACCCTTCTCTCTCACCCCTCTCTCCCACAAACTCTCTCTCTCTCTCTCTCTCTCTCTCTCTCTCTCTCTCTCTCTCTCTCTCTCTCTCTCTCTCTCTCTCTCTCTCTCTCTCTCTCTCTCTCTCTCTCTCTCTCTCTCTCTCTCTCTCTCCCTCCCTCACCCCGCTCTGCCCTCCTGACAAATCCTATCACAGCACAACTAGGAACAGGGGCAAGCATGACAGCCAGAGAAAACAATTGAACAGGAAAAAGTCAAGGTGATGAAATGAAAGAAATGTTCGCGCAATTTCTGGAGGACATTAAGAGTGAGATGCAAGAAATGATGCAGGAAATGAAGAATGAAATAAGCAACCTGAAAAGAGAGCTGACAGCAGCAAAGGAGGAGATAAGAGCCCTCAAAGAGAACGGTATAGGTGCTGAGACTCAGAGAATTATCTAGGGAGAAGGTGGCAATAGTGTTTTGGAAGAGAATGCCACAATAAAAGCAACATTTGCAGAAATGTTGAAATGTTGCAGAAAAAACATAACTCTGAAGTAATGTCTGTAGTGATGGAGGTCGTCATGAAAGCAGCCACCTCACAGGAAGCGGCACGCTCCACTAGCCAGCTGCTGGAAAGGAAAAGATGAGTGGTTGCTTTGGGTATTAAAGAGCAGGAAGGCTCCAATAGGACAAAGTGGAATGATAAGGACACAGCGGCAGTGAATGAAATACTGAAGGCACTAGACATGGAAGGGGCTGAGCATAGCATTGAGAAGGTTTTCAGGCTAGGCTGGTACAACAAAGACCGAGACCGTGTGATAAAGATAGTGTTTGCAAACGAGAACACAATGGAGAAGATTCTAACAAGCAAGAGCTACCTGCAAAATGTGGGTGAATTAAAAAATGTATTCCTCCTGAGAGACATGACGAGGGAGGAAAGAGCCATGGTGGCAGAAGCATGGAAGAGGCGCAGGATGAGAGGGGAAAATCACAGCTCCCAACACAACATCCCCAGAGGCGAGGAGGGAACCCACAACCAGCTAACCAGTAACAACAGCAGGTAGAGCAACCCCACTACCCTCCTCTGCATAGAAAACCTCCCTACCACAAACCCTCCCTGCCCCCACTCAAATGCTCAGCCAAATCTCCCTCTCCCCACACCCAATCCCCCATCCTTCTACCCCTCCCCTCCTCCCGCCGAGTCCCCCCTCCCCCCCTTTTCTTTCCTGTCCTCCTTCCCCTTTCACCCCATACCCTCCCTGTCCCTTCCCCATCACTTGTTCCCCCACCCCTCATCCCAGTATCCTCTGAGACCTTGTTATCCACCTCACAAATCCTCACACCCATGGAACAGCTTCCCCCACCAGCAGAACACTCACTAAGGAGGCGATATGAGAAGGGACAGAAGAAAGTGAGCCTCAAAGCGATGTACACTAACATAGATGGAAATACAAATAAAGCAAATGAGCTTGGAGAATGGGTACTCGAGGAAAACCCAGACATAATAGTCCTCACAGAAACAAAGCTAACGAAAACCATAACAAATGCAGTGTTCCCACAGGACTATTATGTTATGAGGAAAAAGCGGGAAGGACGAGGTGGTGGTGGTGTAGCTCTGCTGGTAAGAAAAGGCTTGGATTTTGAGATGGTTATTCAGGGCTGTGAAGGTTTCAGTGACTACATAACAGGTACCATAACAACTGGAGGGCAAAAAATTATAGTCATAGTCATATATAGTCCACCACCAAATGACAGAAGACCCAGACAGAAATATGATAGAAACAACATGGCCACCATTAACATAATAGAGAGAGCAGCTTCTGTTGCTAGCAGGAATGGATCTGGACTACTAATTATGAGAGACTTGAACCATGGGAAGATAGATTGGGAGAACAGAGACCCGGATGGAGGACCAGAAACATGGAGAGCCAAGCTGCTGGACGTTGCAACACGACACTTTCTAAGCCAGCACATCTAGGAACCAACAAGAATGAGAGAAGAAGATGAACCAGTAATCCTTGATTTGATATTTACCGTAAATGAGTGAGATATAATGGAAGTTAAGATGGAAGCACCCTTGGGAATGAGTGATCACAGTGTATTGAACTTTGAGTACCTGGTAGAGCTAGGAATTATCTCTCCCCAAAAAGAAATAGGAAACAAAAGGCTGGCATACCGAAAGGGGAATAATGAAAAGATGAGAAGTTTCCTAAGGGAAATACCTTGGGATACAGACCTCAGAGATAAGTCTGTACATGATATGATGGACTATGTTACCCAAAAGTGTCATGAGGCAGTAAACAAGCTCATCCCGGCCCAAAGGGAAAAATCCGAGAAGCAACAGAAAAATCCATGGTATAATAGGGCATGTATGGAAGCAAAAAATCTGAACAAAAGGGCACGGAGGAACTTCCGTAATAAAAGAACACCAAAAAGTAGAGAGAGATACCAGAGAACCAGGAATGAGTACGTCAGGGTGAGAAGAGAAGCAGAGAAAAGTTATGAAAATGATATAGCAAACAAAGCCAAGACTGAACCAAAGCTACTCCACAGTCACATCAGAAGGAAAACAACAGTGAAAGAACAGGTATTGAAACTTAGAACAGGCGAGGACAGGTATACAGAGAATGACAAAGATGTGCGTGAAGAACTCAACAAGAGGTTCCAGGAGGTCTTCACAATAGAACAAGGTGAGGTCACTGTGCTAGGAGAAAGGGAAGTAAACCAGTCAGCCTTGGAGGGTTCGAAATTAAGAGAGAAGAGGTGAAGAGACACCTGCTGGATCTGGATGTTAGAAAGGCTGTTGGTCCAGATGGGATCTCGCCATGGGTACTGAAAGAGTGTGTAGAGGCACTTTGCTTGCCACTCTCCATAGTGTATAGTAGGTCACTGGAGATGGGAGACATACCAGAAATATGGAAGACGGCGAATGTGGTCCCAATATACAAAAAGGGCGACAGACAAGAGGCACTGAACTACAGGCCAGTGTCCTTGACTTGCATACCATGCAAGGTGATGGAGAAGATCGTGAGAAAAAACCTGGGAACACATCTGGAGAGAAGGGAATCCGTGACAAATCGCCAACATAGGTTCAGGGAGGGTAAATCTTGCCTAACTGGCTTAATAGAATTCTACGACCAGGTGACAAAGATTAAGCAAGAAAGAGAAGGCTGGGCAGACTGCATTTTCGTGGATTGTCGGAAAACCTTTGACACAGTACCGCATAAGAGGCTGGTACATAAGCTGGAGAGACAGGCAGGTGTAGCTGGTAAGGTGCTCCAGTGGATAAGGGATTACCTGAGCAATTGGAAGCAGAGATTTACGGTGAGGGGTGAGACCTCAGATTGGCGTGAAGTTACCAGTAGAGTCCCACAGGGTTCTATACTCGGTCCTATCTTCAGTCTGATATATGTAAATGATCTCCCGGCGGGTATAGATTCATTTCTCTCAATGTTTGTGGACGATGCCAAAATTATGAGAAGGATTAAGACAGAGGAGGACAGCTTAAGGCTTCAAGAGACCTAGACAATCTGAAGGAATGGTCAAACAAATGGTTGTTAGAGTTTAACCCAAGCAAATGTAATGTAATGAAGATAGGTGTAGAGAGAAGGAGGCCAGATACAAGGTACCATCTGGGAGATGAAATACTTCAAGAGTCAGAGAAAGAAAAAGACTTGGGGGTTGATATCACGCCAGACCTGTCTCCTGCATCCCCTATCAAGAGGATAACATCAGCGGCATATGCCAGGCTGGCCAACATAAGAATGGCATTCAGAAACTTGTGTAAGGAATCATTCAGAACTTTATATACCACATATGTTAGGCCAATCCTGGAGTATGCAACCCCTGCATGGAGTACATATCTAGTCAAGGATAAGACCAAACTGGAAAAGGTTCAAAGGTTTGCCACCAGACTAGTACCCAGACAATTGATAGGGTAGGTAAACACAGTCTATTTAACACAAGGGGCACACGCACTAGGGGACACAGGTGGAAACTGAGTGCCCAAATGAGCCACAGAGATATTTGAAAGAACTTTTATAGTGTCAGAGTGGTTGACAAATGGAATGCAATAGGAAGTGATGTGGTGGACGCTGACTCCACACACAGTTTCAAGTGTAGATATGATAGAGCCCAATAGGCTCAGGAACCTGTACACATGTTGATTGATGGTTGAGAGGCGGGACCAAAGAGCTAAAGCTCAACCCCCGCAAGCACAACTAGGTGAGTACAACTAGGTGAAATTGAAATTGAAATTGAAATAAGTTTATTGAGGTAAAATACACACAAAGGGATGAGGTAGCTCAAGATATTCTCACCCCGTTCAGTACATCATGTTAATACATAAATAGACAAGCAATAAATGTATTACCGAACATTCTGAGAGATAAACATATACATTTCCTCTTTTCAGGCATCAAGAAAACCTAGACAAGCTAGGTGAGTACACACAAATTGGATTGGAGAACTGGAATTGGAAACAATTCCAGTTCTGGCAGAGAGACATGGCAGAGAGCAGACGTATCACAGAGGGAGGAGAAGGACAAGATGTCTCGCTTGAGGATGCACACTTTCAAATGTTGAGAAAAATCAGGGTGGAACTACAGGTAATGGCGGAAAAGGTAGTCAACCTGCAGGATGAACTGATTGTGGCAAGGGAAGCGATTAAAAGCCTGAAAGAGAATCCCCAATATCAGACACGATCCAGCCCTCAGGAAATTGGTAATGTATCTATAGAAGGGACTTCAACAATACAACCCTCATTTGCAGACATACTTAGAAGAACCCCGGAAGTTGTCTTTGCAGTACAGGAAAGTGCCATGAAAGATGCTACTTCTCAGGAAGCAGCAAGATGCACTAGCCGACTGATAGAGAGGAAAAGAGCAGTAGTAGTAGTAGGCATTAAGAACAAATAGGGGCCAGTCCAAGGGAGAGGAGAGATATGGACAAAGCCAGAGCCAAAGAGATCCTTGAAAGGGTACAGATGGAGGGGGAAGACCTGAAAATAGAAAACGTTTTCAGGCTTGGCCGGTAAAACAAGGACAAAGATCAATTGATAAAAGTTGTTTTCAAAAGTGAGGGCACAAAAGAGGAAATTTTAGCAAAGAAGAGAAGTCTACTCAATGTACTAAAGTTCAAAGAGGTATTACGTCAGAGGGATATGATCAGGGAGGAGAAACGGAAGGGCAGCAGCAGCAAGGAAGGAGCGCAAGATGAGGGAAAGGAATCAGGGAACCACAGCCCAGAACCCTACGATCCCAGAAGGGCGTGGGGAACCCTCCACAGACAGTTCAACAACCCCAGTGGGAGGAGGATCACACCCACATCTCACCCAATAGATGCCCTACCTGCCCGAGTCCCTACACTCCTCCACATCCCTAAGCCCTCCCATCTCTCCCACCCACCTATCCCCTTCCTCCTCCCCCACCCCGCAAGCCCTCCCTTCTCCCCCCCCCAAGCCCTCCCTCCTCTCCTGCCCCCACAAGCCCTCTTTTCTCCCCTCTTCCCCAAGCCCTTCTTTCTCCCCCACCCCCCAAGCCCTCCTTTCCACCCAAACCCCCTCTTCTTCCCAACCTTCCAAGCCCTCCCTTCTCCCCCATCCACTCCAAACCAGATCCTCCCAGCCCCCCCACATCCAGGTCCCACTCACTCTCAGCTCCCCTCACAACCCAGGGCTTCCCCTTCCCCCTCCCCATCCCAGACCTTCCATGTTTACCTATTGCAGTGGAATCAACAGCAACTGGGGATGGACAGAAAAAAGTCAGCTTCAAGATGATGTACAGGAACATAGCTGGGATTACAAGCAAGGCGAGTGAACTTAAGGAAAGAGCACAAGAAGTAAACCCAGATGTAATTGCAATCACAGAAACAAAACTCTCAGGAATCATAATGAATGCAGTGCTCCTTCAGGATTGCACAGCAATAAGGAAAGAGAGGGAGGGTAGGGGAGGAGGCAGAGTGGCCTAAATCATGAGAATGGAATGGAGTTTCAAGGAGATGGTTATCCCAGGCTGTGAAGGGTTTAGAGACTACATAGCAGGCACCATGATGAAGGGAGGACCAAGAGTAGTAGTAGCAGTGATATATAACCCTCCACCAAACGACAGAAGGCCCAGGCAAGAGTATGACAGAAACAACATGGCAGTTAATAACATAATTAAGAGGGCAGCCTCTGCTGCCTGTAGAAATCGATGCCATCTGCTCATTATGAGGGACTTCAATCACGGAAGGATAGACTGGGAAAACAAGGAACCACACGGAGGAGAGGATACATGGAGAGCCAAATTAGTGGAGGTGGCGACAAGAAACTTTCTAAACCAACAAGTCAGGGAACCCACTAGGATGAGGGGAAACGATGAACCAGCGAGACTCGACCTAGTCTTCACTCTGAATGACATAAGGAAAATTGACTTCCAGGCCCCAGCAAGAATGAGCAATCACAGTGTACTGACGTTTGAGTATCTGGTCGAAGAAGGGTTAAAGAAATCGAGAAAGGGAACTGAAAGCAAAAGGCTAACATTCCATAAGGGAAATTACGAGGAGAAAAGAAAATTCCTAACGGATATAACATGGGAATAAGAGCTAAGGTGAAAGATGGCCCAAGACATGTTGGAATACATCACGCAGAAGTGCAAGAAGGCAGCAGAAAGTTTATTCCGACCCAAAAGGTAAAAAATGAAATGCAGATGAAAACCTCATGGTTTAATATAAGATGTAAGCAACAAAGTAAGAGAGCATGGAGAAACTATATAAATAACAGGACACTTGAGAGCAGAGAAGGTTACCAGAGAGCCAGGAATGAATACATTAGGGGTGAGAAAAGAGGCAGAAGGGCAATATGAAAACGACATAGCAACCAAGGCTAAAACCCAACCCAAATTGCTGCACAGCCACAACAGGAGAATGACAACAGTGAAGGAACAGGTAAAGAAACTGAGGATAGGGGCAGACAGATTCACTACAAACGACAAAGAAGTGTGCGAGGAACTCAATATGAAATTCCAGGAAGTCTTCACATTAGAGCAAGGAGAAGTTCCATAGATAAGAGAAGGAATAATTAACCAGGCACTACTAGAGGAATTTGAGATTACCAGTGGGGTTTAAGGAAGCTTTTGCTAGAGTTGGATGTAACAAAGGCCCGGATGGAATATCACCAGGGATACTAAAGGAAGGAGCAGAAGCACTGTGCCTGCCACTCTCCTTGGTGTATAACAAATCACTGGTAACAGGTGAACTGCCAAAAATTTGGAAGGCGGCAAATGTAGTCCCAATATACAAGAAGGAGGAATGACAGGAGGTACTGAACTACAGGCCAGGGTCTCTGACTTGCATACCATGCAAGCTAATGGAGAAAATTATGTGAAAAAAAACTAGTCGAACATCTGGAGCGAATGATCTTTGTATCACAACACCAACATGGTGTTGTGATACCATTCACCTCATTCTTTGGGGCTCACGTGAGGAACACAAATGCGAACAAGCCTGAATGGTCCCCAGCCATATATGCCTCGGTTGCCATCATCTTTTGTCCGTTCGTGATGCTCGAGTGGTTAAGGGGTCCTGTACACCAGTTGCAGAGTGCTCCTGGCAGTATGGGTTCGAGTCACTTCTGGGGTGTGAGTTTACAGTTGCATATATGCCTGGGGACCATTCAGGCTTGTTTCCATTTGTGTTCCTCACTTGAGCCTCAAAGAATGAGGTGATTTGATAAAATACCATGCCCAAGATTACCATCAGAGTGCCGGCGGGATGATGGGGAATTAGCCTCGGCTACCATCATCTTTTGTCCGGTCGTGATGGTTGAGTGGTTAATGGGTCTTGTACACCAGTTGCAGAGTGCTCCTGGCAGTATGGATTCGAGTCACTTCTGGGTTGTGAGTTTTCAGTTAAATGTGTATATATATATATATATATATATATATATATATATATATATATATATATATATATATATATATATATATATATATATATATAAAAGAATACCACCTCTCTCTCTCTCTCTCTCTCTCTCTCTCTCTCTCTCTCTCTCTCTATATATATATATATATATATATATATATATATATATATATATATATATATATATATATATATATTGTGACGATAATCTCTTTCAAGAGAGATTGAGCCTGCTCTTCCCTCCAAACTACGTCCCAGTAACAACTAATATAGAAGATATATCCAACAAGTACAACAACAAGTTTTGCCCATAGAGCAAAACGTATCCAGCACCGGCACACCTGTTCACCTCCGCCACCGTTAAACCAGCAAACTGCTTGTCCATCGCCTGCCTGTCGCTGATTGGCTGGTGCCCGTCGCACCTGCCCCACCACCCGCCACACGAGCTGATGTCTGGGCCACCGCGACCTAGGGAAGGCAGAATATATCGTGCTCCACACAAGTTAACACGTCTCATTGGTAGACTAAGCCTTGGCTTACATGTACTAAGGGAGGTGGCAGCTTGAAGCCAATATTCCTGCATCATTATTTCCTTTGCTATATTTACTTTGCTATTACTCACTTGTTTTAACGTAACTTTTCATTTGCCAGTGATTATTCTTATTATTTTGTTTGATTGATTTACCTGTTATATTTTTTATGCCCAATTTTATTCATGTCTTGCTTTTCTAACGTAATTAAAATTTCATTGTTAAATTTACTTGTGTTTTGTGTGTCTTCCTTACCACAGACGAAAGTTCCAGCTTTTTTCTTTTTTTTCTTTATGTGACGAGGCCATACCCCTAGCTTTTGAAACAGCCGAACACCAACGCGTTACCGTCACATAACGTGGGGGCCTGCCCTAGGAGCTTCACTCAGGTACTGGTGCCAAGTAGTAATTTATGGTAAGCGTATTTTTGGCTTTGGTAACGTAGCTTTTACTATTTTTCATATTCAATTTCATTTTTATATGGTGTATTGTGCATTCCGAGAGTAGCATATGAAGGTGAGACAACTTTGGATTACGTGGTGACTGTAGGCCTCAGTCATACTCTTAATTGGCCATCTCTCCCTCCGTGTTATTACTCGTGTTTACCATCTTTTGTCCCTTGGATATTTCTCATATTTTCGGCAGATCATCATATTGGTACCCTGGTACTGTGGTCTGCCCCCGGGTCAAGTGCACCTAATCTTCTGCAATCTGACTGTAGGAGGATAAAGAGGGCCATAGTTCCTCTAGCACGAACTTTAGTTGCTGAATTGGGACCTCAGCAGCAGTTCTCGTCACCAGTTGACACCTCGCACCCCTACACGTCAGTCAGAGATGATGATACATACATATTGGTAGGGAATTAGCTTTCTTTTTCAGAGCACAAAAGTTCGCTAATTCTGTAAGTATCATATTAATTTCAGTGGGAAAACTTGCTTATGTCCTATAGAGACTCGGCAAGGTATGCCTACATCCTTGGACTACCAATTTTACTTTTGAGGCAATTAACTGTTTCATTTGTTTTAGAAACTCAGTTTCACTTGTTTAGTAGGATTTTCTTGCCCTTATCCTCTTACATGAGTACCGGGTACAAGATTTCCTGTGACCTTGATTTAAATTAATCATTTAACATCTTGTACTTAACTTTAATTGTTAAAGATTCCACAGGATAGGTACCAGTTGCCACGTTGTCCTGTTTCTGACATTCACTATATCACACCGGTATATTCGTTGTGCATTTATTTGCTAATTTCACCATGTTTCGTCTCCAAGCTTTCCGTGCAGATCCAGCAGGTGAAATAGGGACTTTAAGTAGTGCCAAGAGGACTGAATTACAAACTCTTGCACATGAGTATCAACTAGAAGTTCCCTACCAAGCCAACAAAAATGACATACACAACCTGTTGCTGGATCACTTCTTAGAGCAAGGTAAGATAGACTCTGAAACTCATGAAACTCACTATATTGCAGATAAAACTGATTTGGCAACGATGAAACTCAAACTAGAGCTGGCCAAGATTGAACGTGAGCAGCAAAGGGAAGCCCTCGAGCAGCAAAGAGAAGCAGCTGCCATACGAAGGGAAGAACAAGAACGTGAGGCTGCCTTGAGGAAGGAAGAACAAGAACGTGAAATCACCCTCAAGAAACGTGAGATTGCAATACTCCGTGAGCGGGAACGAGTACAGCTTGAAACAAAACGACGCGAATTGGAGATTCAACGCGAACATAACAAACACCAAGCGACTCTGGCTATGGAATGTCGTCAACGAGAATTCGTGTTGGAAACTTCACACCTCGCTCAACGCCAGCAAGCTACTGCCAGTCTTCCCGTCAGTTTTAATATATCACATGCAAGTAAGTTAATGCCATCATTTGTAGAAGCAGAAGTTGACGTGTTTTTTACCACCTTTGAAACCCTTGCTAATCAACTCAGTTGGCCTGCCGACCAATGGGCCACACTTCTCAAAGTACATCTTACAGGTAGAGCTGCAGTCACACTCAGTACTTTGGCGTCTGAGAATGACTACCAGACTCTGAAACAAGCAGTGTTGGACGCCTACCTTCTCTCCACCGAAAGTTATCGAAGGAAATTCCGTGACCACCTGAAGGCAAGTACCACTACCTTTCTCGAGTTTGCTAACACAAAACGGAGATATTTTATGAAATGGCTGGAAGCAGCACATGTCTCTACTTTTACAGAACTCGTCAACCTGATGCTAGTTGAAGAATTCTTGAGGCGTGTGCCGCCTCCTGTCCGTCTATATTTAGCAGATAAAGAAGAAACCGACTACCTGAAGTGTGCTAAGTCGGCTGACACTTACAGCCTCATCCACCGGCTGACACCCGAACCATCCTCCAGTAAGAAGTCGTGGTACAGTTACGAGAAAGTGAGTACCGATCAAGCTGGCTCGCAATTGTACTGCAAGTATTGTAGACTCTATGGACATACCATAGATAAGTGTGGTAAGTCTCAATACAAAGGAACCACTGACACGCAAAAACCCAAACCAACTCCTCCTAAGTCCGGTAAGCCTGTGATGAATGTTGGTGTTCATGTTAATGATCTTTCTCTTTTCAGTAACCACCTGTATACTGGAACTGTCTCTGCCAACGGTTCAAATCCGGAGGGACGTTTCAAATTGAAGATCTTGAGGGACACAGCGGCTCTTCAATCGATCATCTTGAAGTCGGTTGTGCCCAACATCGCCTACACCGGAGAAACTGTCTTCATCACTGACCTCACTGCTACCACTCCTTATCCTCTCGCCAGAGTCCACCTGGATTGTCCCTTCGTGAACGGAGAAGTCCAAGTCGCCGTCAGGGAAAAGCCTTTTCCCATGCCTGGAGTGCAACTTCTCCTAGGCAACGACTTGGCAGAAGACCTGCAACCGACCAACCTGATCGTCATGGACAAACCCCAGGTGTGTACCTCTGTGCCAGATAACCCTATATTCGAGTATGTTCCAGCAAAGGTTCAAGAGAGTGATGAAGTTTCTCCTCCGGTTCTAGTGACCACCCGTGCACAAGCCGCACGACCACAGCCAGCTGACCCTACTGCTACCGCTGTCCCTCAAGACCCTCAGAAACTACCCCCGAATCTGACCAAGTTGGAGTTCCGTAAGTTACAGAGGGAAGATCTTACCTTAACACCATTATTTTTCCAGGCTGAGACTCAACCCGACAGTATTCCTGGGTTCTTCCTAGAGAACGACTTGCTCTACCGCAGATATAGACCCAGTAAACTAAAGGAGGAGGACGATTGGGCCAACATCGAACAACTTGTGATTCCTGCCAGCCTGCGGCCCACTATTCTACACCTAGCCCACGGAGCACTCTCCCACTACGGATTCAACAAGACTTACCATGGAATTCGTCAAGACTACTACTGGCCAGGTATGGTAAATAGCGTCAAACAGTACGTAAAACAGTGTCATACATGTCAGATGGCAGGTAAACCGAACATCTCTATTCCCAGAGCGCCACTGATTCCCATACAGGTGCCTGCGGAACCTTTCCACAGACTTATTATAGACTGTGTTGGTCCTTTACCTCGGACCAGTTCAGGTAACGCCTATATCTTAACCATCCTGTGTCCTACCACCAGATTTCCCATAGCAGTTCCAGTGAAGAACATTACGGCTGCTACGGTTGTGAAGCACTTATTGAAGATCTTCACCCAGTATGGATTTCCCAGGGAGATTCAGAGCGACTGTGGTACCAACTTCACCAGTGATCTCTTCAAAAGGACACTGGAGGAGTTCAACATCAAACAGGTATTGTCCAGCCCCTATCATCCTGCTTCACAGGGTTCTCTTGAGCGTAGTCATCAGACTATCAAAGCACTCCTGAAAAAGTTTTGTAGTGAAACCTCTAAGGACTGGGATAAGCAAATAGATCTGATAATGCACATTTATAGAAGTCTTCCCAATGAGTCCCTAGGAGTATCTCCTTATGAGATGCTCTACGGCCGTAAGTGCCGTACTCCCCTCAAGGCTTTCGAAGACTCTCTACGAGATGCCACCTTCAGTGAGCATCAGAATGTGCCCCAGTTTCTTCAAAACCTTCAACACATTCTAGAGAGAGTCCACAGTTTTGCCCATGATAATCTATTGAAAGCACAGGAGAGGATGAAGACTCATTACGACCAGACCAGCAAAGTAAGAAAAATTAAGCCGGGAGACTTCGTGCTAGCGTACTTCCCTATCCCAGGTTCTCCTTTACAAAACAGGTTTTCAGGACCCTACCGCATCAAGGAGTGCAGAAACAACCATAACTACGTTCTAGAAACTCCAGATAGGCGGCGGAAGACCCAGCTGTGCCACGTCAACCTCCTGAAGCTATATAATGGTACTCCTCCCACTGTCATGTTAAACTACTCTACTTTTACAGAACCATACATCCACAGTGAGACCTTCCCTGCTTCTCCTCCCGAAAGCACTGACAAGGAGTCGGCACTTTCTAATTCAAAAATCCATACTGATATTCCCAACCATTTTCAGGACCATAATAGTGCTCCTTTGCCATATTCTAATTCCACTCTCACCTCGTCAGATAAGCCCTTCATCCTCCATGTCGACGCCAGTGGTACCGGCGTTGGTGGTGTCGTGATGCAGCAACGAGGCGAGGAGAATACACCTGTCAGCGACTACTGCTACAAGGAACTACGGAACAATTGGCAAGGAGCTACTCTTCATCATCCTGAAGCTCCAGCACTTTACTCCACACCTGAAAAGTGCTCGGTCTACCATCAACACGGACCACACCACCCTACACCTCCTGCAGCACGCCCACTTCTCATCTCAACGTCTTCTACGATGGGCTTGATAACTGCAGAAATTCAACCTGGAGACCCGCTATACCAAGGTTCTGACAACATCATAGCCGATGCCCTCCCCAGAGTTTATGAAGTAGAAGCGACTCCACCTATTACTCCACCACATAACGACGTACTTCTTCCAGAACCGCAGGCTTCAGGGGAGAGTTGTGACGATAATCTCTTTCAAGAGAGATTGAGCCTGCTCTTCCCTCCAAACTACGTCCCAGTAACAACTAATATAGAAGATATATCCAACAAGTACAACAACAAGTTTTGCCCATAGAGCAAAACGTATCCAGCACCGGCACACCTGCTCGCCTCCGCCACCGTTAAACCAGCAAACTGCTTGTCCATCGCCTGCCTGTCGCTGATTGGCTGGTGCCCGTCGCACCTGCCCCACTACCCGCCACACGAGCTGATGTCTGGGCCACCGCGACCTAGGGAAGGCAGAATATATCGTGCTCCACACAAGTTAACACGTCTCATTGGTAGACTAAGCCTTGGCTTATGTGTACTAAGGGAGGTGGCAGCTTGAAGCCAATATTCCTGCATCATTATTTCCTTTGCTATATTTACTTTGCTATTACTCACTTGTTTTAACGTAACTTTTCATTTGCCAGTGATTATTCTTATTATTTTGTTTGATTGATTTACCTGTTACATTTTTTATGCCCAATTTTATTCATGTCTTGCTTTTCTAACGTAATTAAAATTTCATTGTTAAATTTACTTGTCTTATGTGTGTCTTCCTTACCACAGACGAAAGTTCCAGCTTTTTTCTTTTTTTTCTTTATGTGACGAGGCCATACCCCTAGCTTTTGAAACAGCCGAACACCAACGCGTTACCGTCACAATATATATATATATATATATATATATATATATATATATATTTTTTGTGCTTTATTATGCATTTGATGGTTACAAGATATACATGGGTTGATACAAAAATAATAATGCAAAAAGGTGCTTAAAGGTTATGGATCTCTTGAAGAACACAACAATGGGAAACATTGATGAATGTCACAGACGGGTTCGATCATTGTTGCAAGTCAAACACTTCTTCGAATTCCTCTGAAGTTGGACTAGTGCCCAAGACGCAACAGGCATTTCCCCTCTGAATCGCAACACTGAGGCGCTGGAACAAGAAACTTTTTGCTCTCTGGTCTTTTGTAGCGCTGATCAATTTGTCCCCCAATTCCTTCAGGAACTTCAATGCACATTTTCCCCACGAACCGAGGGTCTCCGAGCCGATCGGAACAAAGCTGTAGCAGTGTGCTAGACCTCTGTATTTAATAATTTTCTGCGATTCCCTGAAAGAAGCAGCACCACCGCTTTCACGTGTGCTGTAGTGGAGGTAGGTACTGGCCAGTGTGGCAGCGCATGTGTAGTCCCATACCACTTGCTTACCATCCTTCCAAGGTAGCAAGGTGACCCCATCAGGGCGCTTCTGAGGGTCGTTAGGTCTGGATAAGTGTGGTTCTCTTTGTGCCGGGCAGCGGGCTGTGGCGAGGCTCCTCTTGATGATGTCGTTGACTTCTTCATGTCTTGCAATTTTACCCTGTGATTTACGACATACCAGACCATGACGACCATATTGGTCTGCCATCGCAGTTCCGCAGATGCACCTATGTTCGGTGAGGATGGGGGCGGCAAGGCGAAGGGCAACTCCAATGCGGAGAGCGTCATGACTGAGGCGAGTTCCCAGGGCTGCATTGGGCACAGCAAATAAAAAATCCCCGGCGTGGGGTGCTGTTACCGCTAGGAGGCGGGCTTTGTTTTCAGCATCAGCGTTGTCAATCATTGCTGTGACAGTCTTTTCCATTATGGGGCCATCCCAGTGGGCCTGCTTGTGGTCTTTTGGGACTTGTGGTCGGGGTTGAGGGTGTGCAATGGTGTCCCATTGTCTGGCTGCTTCGATGAACGTTTGATCATGTATATATATATATATATATATATATATATATATATATATATATGTCGTACCTAGTAGCCAGAACGCACTTCTCGGCCTACTATGCAAGGCCCGATTTGCCTAATAAGCCAAGTTTTCATTAATTGCTTTTCGACTACCTAACCTACCTAACCTAACCTAACCTAACTTTTTCTGCTACCTAACCTAACCTATAAAGATAGGTTAGGTTAGGTTAGGTAGGGTTGGTTAGGTTCGGTCATATATCTACGTTAATTTTAACTCCAATAAAAAAAAATTGACCTCATACATAATGAAATGGGTAGCTTTATCATTTCATAAGAAAAAAATTAGAGAAAATATATTAATTCAGGAAAACTTGGCTTATTAGTCAATTAGGGCCTTGCATAGTAGACCGAGAAGTGCATTCTGCCTACTAGGTACGATATATATATATATATATATATATATATATATATATATATATATATATATATAAAGTTTGTGAGGGTATATATATATATATATATATATATATATATATATATATATATATATTTTGTGATGGAGTTCCCCCCTTATAATTCTCCCACGCCTGCAGTAAGAGTCATGTCTACTTTTCCCAAGCGTTCTCTACGTTGCAGGCTACAATTTGATATATGGGAGAGAGTGAAGTGTTCTCGGAGAGCCGAGAAATTTGCGAAATAGTAATATTTTGGCCTGTGGTTTAGGCCCTTTAGGGAGCCAAGATGGCGCTTACCTCTCTGATCTCCCGCCAAAACCGTGTGACGTCAGTGGCACCGGATTGGTCACCGACAGCAGTGTGGCACCGGGAGCCAATGAAAACCTCCCGTAGCAAAGGTGACGTCACGAAGGAAGGGGGTCCGGCCAGCGCGCCGGGCTGGCGCCAGCAGTCAGACACGACACGTCATAGAGGTTGGGCGTGCGACGAGTGGTCCTGTCAGTCGGACAGTTATTCCAGCTCCCGTGGATTTATGCGTCACCGGAATTCCGCCAGTACTCTGAGAAGTCTTCCCTAGTTCATGTGTTGAACCAGAAGAGGGAATTGACGGTTATTTGAGCAACAAGTGCTCCAGTCAGGTACTGTGCCAGTAGCAGTGAAGCCGTGCAGTGACGTATGTTGACGTCGGTGGCAATTCACCAGTTCGTGACAGCGTAGTGGCTGACAGAGCCACTGGGTAGCTGAGGAAGAGAGGACTATTTGGGGAAACCGAACGACTGTAGCTGAGACGCAGGCGACAGCCGTTGCTGGGAGAAGACGACGGCCAGGAGACCGACTCCAACCTTCAAGAAGTCAAGAAGGAGGACGGACCTGCAGTGAGGAGGCACGGAGACGACGCGCTAAACGGTGGGACGACGAGAGGCTCTGGTAGGACACGACGACGTGTAGTGTGGGGGCGTTCCCGACACGAGGACCAGGAGCTACATCTCGACTCTCATCGGAGGATAGGGTGAAGTAGGTGGTTCTAGTTCCCTCCCCATTTCCCCTTTAGTTAGCTATATTATTTGGCTATATTATCTAGCCTGAAGATTTTATATGTCGTGAGCAAGTCTCACCTATGTCATGGTAAAGCACCAGGGTGCTAGACAGTACTATCAAGAGTACTTGTAATATTCATGTTGATTATTGGTGTGTACAGGCACCAGGAACCAGTGATAAATTTACTGTGTTGTGTATATCTTTCTATAGATTTTTGATATGAACATATAGTGGTAAATTATATATAATATTATGCCAGTATTTGGAGGTTAGGCTATGTGCCCAGAAACTATTTATTTTCCATGTATTGATGATTGATTTATATACCATATATATGTCTATGTTCATTCAGTGAATAATCATTTGTGAGTACAGTGAATTATTGCGTTATCGCCCACGAGAGAAAGTACTGAAAACTCCCGTGTTAATATTTCATAATATATTGTTGGATAAATAACAGTGTAAGACCATTACAGTGAATCATTGTAGAAAAGACTGTTTGAGCCTGAGTACAGTGTAACTAAGTAATTCGGTTTATTTGTGCCAATATCGAGTGTGCGAGTTTCTAGTAATATTGGAGAATTTAAAGAAACCGCACGCGTGAGTCTAGCAAACAAGCAAATTTCGCGCGGAGAGTCCATTGCGATCAGCTGTTCTTGACACTTGATGAGGAGGGGGAGGTGTTGCCACCTAATGATCGCGGACTATTCGTGGGAACTTCCGGCCGCGTCAGGATTTGCTGATTTATTTGTTGTTGTTTGGCTTTGTGACATCTTTCATACATTTTAAGTAAAATACAAAACTCTCTTTGTGTTTTTATCATCCCCTCCATTGATCTTGTGGCTATATTATACTGGTAAATATAGAGTGATAACAATAGATACCTGCCTGATTCCTGATCTTTGAGTGTGACCTTGCCAAGGCTACCACTGAATACACCAGTCCACTGATGGTGTTACTGGCCACCTTAAACTCCAGTTGGCGACCTTGTGTTTAACCGTAGAGCCCTATTGTTGGGGAGGGCACACGACAGTCAAGTGCACGAGTCGTGTTCTCACTCTTTCTTAATTAGAGGCCGTTAAGATTGACTGGGAGACTCTCCTGGCGTGCAGTGGCGCCGTGAGGATCGAGGGAAGACCCGCAGGGCTACGGTGAGTTACCTTGAGCATAACTATTGCTTACCCCAGAGTAAGGGTAGAGAATAATAGAGAGGTGGAAACCCCAACAATATATATATAACAGGCCAACCTTCCTGTCAGACTCCCGGGCCTCAGCGTTCGCACAGCAACACAAATTTCTCTACCAGCGTTCCTGTCCTCCTCAGTGGCGTCTAATAACTTGGTGAAGGAAATCCTATCTGATTACTTAGGTAAACAGGCAGAGGTACAAGATCCCAGCTTTACAGACTGCACCACCAAATGAGTCTCTCTCGCAGGACCAGCACCCTAACCACCACCTCCTAAAGCCCGCATGCAATCCAGCTCCCCATGCAAGTGACATGCTATTAGCAACCCCAATGTCAGCAACAGGCATGCGTCTCACACCGCAGGTCCTCCGAATTGCTGTGGCTCTCCGCCTCGCAGCCCCAGTCCACACCGAATATAGGTGTGTTTGCGGCGAGGCAGTGGCCGACAGGTTCGGCCGGTGTGGCCTGCCCTGCCAAAGCACAAGAGGATGGCATGCAAGAAAGAGCAAGGTATATATATAACATTATTAAGAGGAGCCTTGAAGAGCCGGTTGTCCGGCAGAGGGAGAACCTCGTTACCTAATGCACCGCAACTCTGACGAGAATATCGATTGCCCAGACGGGATCACAGTGAACCCCTGCAAGAATTGTACACAGTTGGCGTGAGACTACACGTACATTTCAACTTTAGCCAACACCTATGTTGACTTCAGTGTTGCACAGGCAGGAGGTGCTGCCAATCACCGGAAAGCAGCCAAGTCTTGTAAATACAGAGACCTTGATCACCACTACAATTTTGTCCCCAGTGTTTCAGTGACACTTGGTGCCTAGTTTATTAAAGGAGCTGGGTTCTCAGCTAAGTGAAACAACTAGAGACACTAGAGCCGCCAATTTCCTCTTTCAGCGCCTTAATGTGGCTATACAGAGAGGAAACGTACACAGCATCCATGGTTCCTGGCCACCATCTGATGAGTTGGAAGAACTCGGCAACCTGTGACAACTAGCCTTGTGAATGTGTGGCCAAATACACAAAATATAGGGGGTAGTTTGCATGTAGGTCCCTCCTAACCACTCTACATATTTCGGTTACCTTGGTGTGTTGTGCAGGCTCCTGTGTCAGGTTAGGTCTGCGCTGGTGAGTTTCGATGGATACCTTCGGCATGGTTGTCCTCCTTTGTCGGGTCGTGGGGGCCTAGTTGTAGACCTGCTCAAACGAGGTGGTCCTTGATGGACTTACCTCGCCTTCACGCAATCATTAGTGGATTTTGCTGGAAATTCTTCCAAGAAGGGTGGTCACTGTATGTCTACCTCATCCAGGTCCATACGTCTGAGAGTTTCTGTTTTAGTTTCCCAGCAAACCCAGGAAAGAACAGGGGCAGGGAAGATCCATCTCCTATCCTCCAACCATGGGATCGGGGTCCTGAGAAGTTGTCCTCTGGTCTTCCCGCATAGTTTCTCCTGGGCGTGGTTCAGTGTTTCCTCAGGGTAACTTCTGTGCCTAAACATCTCCCACAGGTCGTCTAGCTCCCACGGGTAGAGGGGAAAAGTCTAATGATTTCCTTAGGGCTATAAGATGGCATGAGTCGAACTTCAAGTATGAAGGTTCGTAGATTTATAATACGCCTTCGTGTTCAGGTGTCAGGTTGTTTCGTCCACGTACACCGTGGTGTCCAGGAAATTTATTGTGGAGTCGTCGTGTTCTAGGGTACATGGATGTTTCCATGGACTGTGTTCGACCAAGAAAAGAAACCCTCTAGACGTGGGAGTCCTCCTAATTTGACTCCAAAGATATCGTCTATATATCTGTGGTACACTGCAAGGGCGTCCTCTCTGTGGGATCTGTCCCTTTCAAAAACTACATGCATAAAGATGTCAGCAATAGCTCATCCCCGGAACACATATTGCGGAGGAATATGACTCACCAAGAAATATGACTCTCTCTAGGCGATTAACAATGCACAAACAACAGGGCTCCATCAAGGAGCATATAATCTTCTCACACAACCAGACCATCACCAAAGAAATCTTAACAGGCAACACAGGCATTGTCGACAGATACAACAATAGGAAAATCGACATCAGCGAGGCCTTACACATCAATAAGTCAAAACCAACAATCAACAGCCAATTAACACATAATCACATTCTACCCACTTCAAGACCCCGATCTAACACAGAAGCAAGAAGATAGAACACGCAATGGTGTACCCATTGATTCATTTGTTCATCTCAATCATGTCCTGTATCACCTCACCCCCAAGTGAATATAAGCATATGCAGAATATGTAGTATTGTCTTATGTAAATGAATGTAAGTGTCTGTATGTCAGTACAGTATGTAAAAAATGTAAGAAGTGTCTTGCGAAACACTTCTAGGCATCAGAACATAAATAAAGTTTGAAAATGAACTTTGGAGAATTAATTTTTCAACTACCCACGACAGTTAAGAAAAAATAAGAAATATTGAGAAGATTCGTGTTAGAATCATTAATCTTACCTTTCCGGTCATATTCAACAACATATGTTTACAAGAAAGACTGCTAACAAAATTTTCTAATTAATATATATATTTAATATATATATATGTATATATATATATATATATATATATATATATATATATATATATATATATATATATATATGTATATATATGTATATATATATGTATATATATGTATATATATGTATATATATATGTATATATATGTATATATATATATATATATATATATATGTATATATATATATATATATATATATATATATATATGTATATATATATATATATATATATATGTATATATATATATATATATATATATATATATGTATATATATATGTATATATATATATATGTATATATATATATATATGTATATATATATATATATATGTATATATATATATATATATATATGTATATATATATATATATATATATATATATATATATATATATATATATATGTATATATATATATATATATATATATATATGTATATATATATATATATATATATATATATGTATATATATATATATATATATATATATATATATATATATATATATATATATATATATATATATATTTCAGAAAAACTTGTTAAGGGTTTGAACCTCAGACAGCCAGCCACTCCAAACACTTTACACTTTAGCATATGCAGTACCATAACCAGTGGACCTCATCTAACTGTATAAAATGTTGGTAGTCGTGAGACTATTTACCTAACACCCGACAGCACTCGGTGGCCAATGGGCACAGATAATTTTCATCAAGTCAATTCCCTATGTGAGGAAAATACGAGCATCATATGTCCAATAAGTTTGAATGGTCCCCAAGCCAAGTGTATCACTTGGTCCCCAAGCCAAGTGTACCACAACTGACTGTACCAGTGGTTATTGTGCTGGATATTGGCTTGGGAACCATTCAAGCTTTACACTCACTTGATGCTCATGCAGCCCTAGCTGGTTGAAGTTATTTGATGAAATATCTTTTCCCAATAATGCCACGAGTGCTGTTGGGTAATGGGTGCTTGTAGGTCTCAGAATTCCCAACACTTTTAGACAGTTGCTGCCTGAGTGACTACAGTACTGGACAATATATGTGTCAGGTACGGTGGAAGTGTGTTTGTCAAGTGCGGTGGACGTGTTTGTGCAGGGAGTGGTGGAGGTGTTTGTGTAGGGTGCAGTGGTGTGTTTGTGTGTGGTGTAATTTTTTTTTTTTTTTATTTTTATTTTTACATGCAAGCATGCGTATAATGTACAATAAAAACAGAACAAATATAACATAGAACAAAAGAACAAAGCACACACATGAACAATGACAAAGGAACAAATCAAGAAGAAGACCAGCCAGAAGGGCTGACCACAAAACAAAAAATGCATATACAAACATAACACAAATATAAACACAGCGTAATACAAACATAAGGGAAACATAGAGGCGAGAAACAGACAAAACAAGTCTGCTAACACCTCAAACACATAATGCACACATAACAAAGAGCACACCCCAACAGCCTGAAGGGCACACAATATGACAAGCAAGCGCACACGACATCCACAACCGAACACACAAACGCACAGGAACCGTACACCCCCCCACTAGCCATACAAGAAAACCCACAATACAAACCGGAGCACGCAGGAACCGGGAAACAATACCCACCCCACCCACTCACATACACACCCCATAACCAGGCAACACAAAATACACAGAAATCACTTGCGAGGAACCTCGTGAGAAATGTACTTCTCCGGGAAAAGATCATGAGGATATTTCGCCTTGTAAGCTTCCCAGACTAGATCTTCAAGGTCGGTAGGGTTTTCGACCCCCCGCGCTCGAGCGGGTATCATAAACTCAGGAACATCTATATCTGGCGGCATCGGCCAATGCCTAAGGTCACTGACGCAAGTCGCATAACGAGGCTGGGGAGCGCCAACCACGCCCTTCGAGGAAGCAGATGACACCGGAGAAGCGGACGAGGGTCGCCGAGCCTGCCACGCCTTCGTCATCGGAGCAGGTGTCGGACGCTGAGACGATAGCACTTCCACGGATACCGCAGGAGACACGGAAGAGGCGGCAAGACCGCTGCCGAGGAAACGGGTAACGAGGAAGGAGCCACAGAACATCCAGAGCGAGCATCCTTTCTCAACATCACTACCAGGCCACCCCGCTCACCACCAACTACAGCAGGGGGAACCACCGCCCACGAAGAACCGGAGCCATCCGACGCAGGCAACGCACCTGAAGCAGGACCCTCGGACACCGGACCAGAGGTTGAGGCCGAAACGCCGGCACCGGCATCCTCAGGCAAGTGTACCTCCGCCACCACCGTAGTGTGCACCACATCCGGAGCCACGCCACCGTCAACGGAAGGACGACACTCGTCGAATTCGCCAACATCAGCCCACGCAGAAGAACGCCGGGAACGCTTAGGCTCGGGCCGCACATCATCAGACCCGGAGGCAGACTCAGCGACCCGCGCAGCACCAACCGAGCGAACCGACGCACGCCGCAGCACGGCAGCCTCCTCAACCACACGGGGCTCCAGGCCAGGCACAGGCGGGAATGCCGGAACCACCTCAGCTCCCAGCACAGGCGGAACAGACGGCGAGGGCGCAGGGACCGGGACAGACACAGCAGAGGAAGAACTGGAAGACGAGAGGTCCGAGCAAACGGCAGTGGGAAGAGGCTCAGGGACACCAGCCGGAGCACTAGGCGAGGGCCCAACCTCCGGAGGAGATGCGGCAACAACAGGGGGCGCAACAGGCGGAGCAACAGCTGCTACAGAGGGCACCTCCTCAGCCGAAGAGACGTCCATACCCACCGAATCATCCCCCACAGGAAGGGGCGGAAAATCCTCCTCACTGAAGAGATTCACTGGTGCAACAGGAGGCGCAGAACAGTCAGCAGCCTGATGGCCCAAAAGACCACAACGATAACACGTCCGCGGCTGACGGGCGTAAAACACCCGAACGTTGTACCCCATAAGGCGCACAGAGGACGGAATATCCGCCCGGAGTCTCATGCCCAGGGTGCGAATGTTAGACCTCACACCCTTAAGAGGACTAGAAGACACCACGTTCACTCTCACACTAACAACTGCGCCAAACCGCCCGAAATACCGCCGTAGCAGAGCCTCTGGAAACTCCAAGGGAGCCCCATGCACACTGATGTAAGTAAGTGCACCACTTCTATCCGAGAGGGTGACAGTGCCCGCACCATCCGGCAGGGGCAGAGTCCGCCCCTCGTATCGCCGGAGAAAATCGCGATACGCCACCTCCTCTGCAAACTTCACAATTGCCCTACGGGCCGTTACCAACTCGACCCCATAAATCGCAAACACAGGGACAGAGAGCATTTCACAAGCCAGGGCAATCTCCGGGTAACCAGCCCGCACAGAGAACTCTAGTCCCACAGACTGAGCCCGGACGACTGGGGGTAGAGGGACCCCCATCGTAACGCCACGTCAGCACAGGCGAGCAGAGACACACCCGCCCCCAACCGGCCGAAACGGGCAAACAACACCAAACTGCTGGAGCGCCGATGCAACACGTCCGCCCCTTACCGAAGCTAGGGCCAGACTCCCATGTGTGTGGTGTAATGGTGTGTTTGTGTGGGGGTGTGATGGACGTGTTTATGTGGGATTCGGTGGACGTGTTTGTGTGGAGTGCATTGGACGTGTTTGTGTGGGTTGTGGTGGACTTGTGTTTGTGTGGTGGTGGTGGGGGAGGGGTGAGGAAGGCAGTGATGAGCGAGAGGGGTGGGAGAAAGTGAGGTGAATGGACATAAGGGTCTATGGGACTGACACCCTGGTGGCAATCCCTACTCAACTGGGTAGTTTCCCAGTCAGGTTCTTTTCTCTTGTTTTTATCCAAGTTTATTTGTAAGTTTTTTATTATATGCAAAGTGTATCTTTGGTACTATAATATGAAACCCTGTACACCATATGAGAAACTTGGTGAAGCACTCTGCTCAAGCAATAACTCTAAAAACAAATTGGCAGTAAGACTCCAATTCCCAACCAGTCCTCGACTCAAGTCCATTACATCCAGCGGTCGACCCCACAGACGCATTCAAAATTTTTTACATGCTGTTCATTCAAAATAGGATTTTTCTAAAATATAAATTAATATTATAATAAATTAACATATTGCGCATATATAGGTATAGGTTAAGTTAGGTATGCACTAAATGCGAAAATATTATAATATTAATTTATATATGATAAAATTCCCGTTTTGAAAGATCAGTAATATTGTAGTAATCATAATAACACTGAACTCCAGTAACACTTAATTCCAGTAATGAGCAAATATTGATAGCCGAAATCCCCCAAGTGCGAACAAAAAAAAATCCAAAAGGTTTCTAATATTTTTAAAATTTGTTCCCTGATGACGGGGAAAACGATAGTATGTGACTTAGTTCAGTCGTGGCGAAGTCTGAATGTCAAGCGATTCAAAAACATTCATCAAGCATTCACCCCTCGGTGGTCAGCCCAGCTCCGCCGACCGAGGGGCGAGAGTTGCCATGAAAATATTTTTGCATATGTATTTCTTTCTTCTTCTTCTTTTTGATGATACGTGCAGGTTGCATGAAGGGCTTATCCTCCTGATGACTGCACGAGCACAAGTGTTCCATTACGAGCCGCTAAGGAGTGCTGGTTGGTGTGAAATGATATCCAAGCACAACACGCCAGTGCTGAGAGCTGCTGGAGCGTGTGTTACCTGTCCTCGCCCTCTCAATAATGACGTCCTCAGACCCTGGAGGAGTGCTCACGATTTTTTTCCAAGAAGTCCTTTGTTTACCCGATGAAGCAAATGTGAGTCCCGTGTACACACGCAAATTTTATATCTTACGAGGTATTCTAATTCATCTCTATTTCACTCGTGCA
This sequence comes from Procambarus clarkii, assembly GCF_040958095.1. Lineage (NCBI taxonomy): Eukaryota > Metazoa > Arthropoda > Malacostraca > Decapoda > Cambaridae > Procambarus > Procambarus clarkii. Next base: position 61,488,732 of record NC_091150.1, on the reverse strand, counting down.
GTAGGGTCAGATATGGTGCGAGCATCCCTGACTCTCTACTAGTATATTGTATTGTACAAACTTTGTACAATACAATATACTAGTTCATTTGGCTAGTATAATAGAAGAGTTAATGCCTTCCCAAAGAAAAGCGCTACACCGTCCCTATTAAGGAACATATAATCTCTTCCCACAACCAAACCATCACCAGAGAAATCTTAGTAAACAACACAGAAATCATCGATAGATACAGCGATATCAGGCGGCTTGACATCTGCGAGGCACTACACGTCAAGAAGTCAACACCAGCAATCAACAGCCAATTAATGCACAACTATATTCTACCCACTTCAAGACTCCGCTCCAATATAGAAGCATCAAGAAATATGGGCCAAAAGGCCCTCTGCAATTACTTCCATTCTTACCTTCAATACCCATTGTTTCATGTTCTGGCTTGTGTTGAAAGTTTGTTTTCACCTCATCCAAAACTGTTGTTACATATCACCTCACCCAAATGCAGGTAAAAAAAATGTTTAAGCTCTATTCAGTTATAAGTTGTGTGTGTGTGTAAACTAAAGTCTTTGAAAATGTAATAAGTTTTACGAAACGCGCTCAAGTGTCGCGTCAGACTAGAAATAAAAATGAATTTTGGAGAATTGATTTTTCATTTACCATCAACAGTGAAAAGAAACATAAGAAAGATCGAGAAAATTCGTGTTAGAATTATTAATCTTACTTTTTCGGTCATATTTAATAATATATGTGTACAGGAAAGACTGCTACCAATATATATATATATATATATATATATATATATATATATATATATATATATATATATATATATATATATATATATATATATATATATATATATATATATATATATATATATATATATATATATATATATATATATATGTCGTACCTAGTAGCCAGAACTCACTTCTCAGCCTACTATGCAAGGCCCGATTTGCCTAATAAGCCTAGTTTTCATGAATTAATGTTTTTTCGACAACCTAACCTACCTAACCTAACCTAACCTAACGTTTTTGGCTACCTAACCTAACCTAACCTATAAAGATAGGTTAGGTTAGGTTAGGTAGGGTTGGTTAGGTTCGGTCATATATCAACATTAACTTTAACTCCAATAAAAAAAAATTGACCTCATTCATAATGAAATGGGTAGCTTTATCATTTCATAAGAAAAAAATTAGAGAAAATATATTAATTCAGTAAAACTTGGCTTATTAGGCAAATCGGGCCTTGCATAGTAGGCTGAGAAGTGAGTTCTGGCTACTAGGTACGACATATATATATATATATATATATATATATATATATATATATATATATATATATATATATATATATATATATATATATATATATATATATATATATATATATATTTTTTTTTTTTTTTTTTTTTTTTTTTTTTCATATATATTTACTTTATTTGAACTTTGTTACAAAAAAGGAGTTACATATGGGTTACAAAGATGGTTATCATAGGTTGTCGAGTTCCTCCAGCTCCTCAGATGGCGGGCAGGAACCCTGGATGCAGTGCGCATTTCCCCTCTGTATCGCCACACTGAGGCGCTGGAAAAAGAAAGCTTGCAGCTCTTGGGTCCCTTGTCGTTTCAATGAGCCTAGAACCCAGTTCCTTCAAAAAACTGGTAGCACTTTTACCCCAGGCGCCGAGTGTCTCAGAAGCAATGGGGACAAAATTGTAGTGGTGATCCAGTTCTCTATACTTACGAGATTTGGCTGCTTCCCTGTGGGTGGCAGCGCCACCTGGTTGTGCAACACTGAGGTTAATGTAGGTGTTTGTAGGTAATGTAGGCCAGGGTTGATACGCACATGTAGTCCCATACCAACTGCTTGCCATTCTTCCAGGGGTTCACTGTGATACCATCCGGGCGACCAATAAGAGCATCAGAGTTATGAGGCGTTAGGTAACGGGGCTCTCTTTCAGCTGGGCATCCAGCTGTGGTGAGGCTCCTCTTGATGATGTCGTTAACTTCACTGTGCTTCGAGTGCCATCCCCCTGTGCTTTGGCAGAGTAGGCCATGGTGGCCATACCTGTCAGCCACCATCTCGCCGCAAATACACCTATATCTGGTGTGGATTGGGGCAGCAAGGCGGAGGGCCACAGCAATTCGGAGGGCGTGTGGTGTGAGACGCGTGCCAGTTGCCGACATTGGTTTTGCTAACAGGAAATCCCCTGCATGTGCTGCTGCTACTGCTGTGAGGCGAGCAATGTCGTGTTGTGTTGTTACAGCACCCAGGCACTCTGCAGCAACTTGGTCTACAATGGGACCATCCCAGCTGGATTGCTTGTGGGCTTTTGGGGATGGTGGTTGAGGTGATTGGTCTGCACGAGAGGCCCACTCTGTGGCACAGCGTGTAAAATTGGGATCATGTACACCTGCCAGCTGATTTAAGTGGGCAGGTAGAATTTCCTTCACAAGGTCGTCGGATGCGGATAAGGAGGACAGGAAGGCTGGAACAGCGATTTGCGTTGCTGTTCGAACTCCGAGGCCCCCAAGTCTTACGGGAAGAGAGGCTTGTTTCCACTGTTGGTCATCGAGAGAGAGGTTAAGGGCTTTTTCTAGCATTGATTTCAGTAACCGGTCATACTCACTTAGTTTTTGGCTACTGTAAGATGGTGAACACCTCAGAAAGTAGGTTAACCTGGGGAGGGACAGACATCTGATGATGAGGTAGAGTGCATCATGAGCATCAATATCCTCAATCCTCCCATCCATCCTCTTAAGGTCGGCGATTTTTTTATCAAGGACCTCATCGATGGCTTTCAACCCCAGGGGAGCTCCTAGGAGTGTGCTGTCTTCAGGTTTAGTTTTATGGATATTTGGCAGAAGACCCTCTATTCTCTCTACGATGCCCTGGTTGGAACATATTATTTCACATTTAGAAGGGTTCAGGGTGAGGCCTAAAACTGCACCTTGCTCCTGGATTTTTCTGATGTCCTCCAGGAGCGAGTCTTGGGAACCAGCTAGGGTACCATCATCCAAGAACCAGATGTTAAGCTCGCTGGACAGGACCTCTGTGACTTGTTTGATGACTAAGCAGAAAAGGAGAGTAGCAAGGGGGTCACCCTGTTGGACGCCTTCTCGCGAGTCAATTTCATGTTCGCCAAAAAGTAGCTTAAGATCCATACTGTAGCATGAATGTACAAAAGGGAAGAGGGAAGGGAAATGACTATGAACCGCACGGAGTACAGCATCCCTCCGCACCAAATTGAAGGCATTTTTGAAATCTAGCTTGATAAGGGCCTTTTCGTCTGTGATGTTGGCGATGAAGGCTCGAGCTGCATGGGCTCCCGCCTCACACCCTTGTGGAATGCCAAACCCGAGCATATATATATATATATATATATATATATATATATATATATATATATATATATATATATATATATATATATATATATATATATATATATATATATATATATATATATGTCGTACCTAGTAGCCAGAACGCACTTCTCAGCCTATTATGCAAGGCCCAATTTGCCTAATAGGCCAAGTTTTCATGAATTAATTGTTTTTCGACTACCTAACCTACCTAACGTAACCTAACTTTTTCGGCTACCTAACCTAATCTATAAAGATAGGTTAGGTTAGGTTAGGTAGGGTTGGTTAGGTTCGATCATATATCTACGGTAATTTTAACTCCAATGAAAAAAAATTGACCTCATACATATTGAAATGGGTAGCTTTATCATTTCATAAGAAAAAAAATTGCGAAAATATATTATTAAATGAAAACTTGGCTTATTAGGCAATATATATATATATATATATATTGCCTAATATATATATATATATATATATTAGGCAATATATATATATATATATATATATATATATATATATATATATATATATGTCGTACCTAGTAGCCAGAACGTCGTATTCGGCCTACTATGCAAGGCCCAATTTGCCTAATAAGCCACGTTTTCCTGAATTAATTTATTTTCTCTAGTTTTTTTCTTATGAAATGATAAAGCTACCCATTTCATTATGTATGAGATCAGTTTTTTTTTATTGGAGTTAAAATTAACGTAGATATATGACCGAACCTAACCAACCCTACCTAACCTAACCTAACCTATCTCTATAGGTTAGGTTAGGTTAAGTAGCCGAAAAAGTTAGGTTAGGGTAGGTTAGGTAGGTTAGGTACTCGAAAAAACATTAATTCATGAAAACTTGGCTTATTAGGCAAATCGGCCCTTGCATAGTAGGCTGAGATGTGCGTTCTGGCTACTAGGTACGACATATATATATATATATATATATATATATATATATATATATATATATATATATATATATGCGAACAATTTTGAATGTTCCCCAATCCAATATGCAACTGAAATTTTCAGACCCCAGAAGCATTCAAACCCAGACAGCCAGGAGCACTATGTACCTTGACGTACCTGGTACCTTAACCACTAGACCACATGACTGTACAAAAAATCTTGGTAGTTGTGAGACAATTTATCCAAAACCGGACAGCGCTCGGTGATCAATTTGGGCATAAATATTTCATCGAATCACCTCACTTGGTGTGGGCCTCGCGAGCAACACAAATGCGAACAAGCTTGAATGGGTCCCTAGCCAATATGCAACTGATGAAAGATTCGATGATATATCTATGCCCAAGTTGACCAGCGAGCGCTGTCGGATCTTGGAACAAACAGTGAGCTCTATATACCCAAGTATGTCGTTGAGGGTAAACATAATACTATATTACACTTAACCAAAAGATGTCCTGACAATTTACATGCATTAAGTTGGGCGGAAACTGTTTTGCTTCTCCTGACCTGATTAACTACCGCCACTTGCACCTCATAATAATTAGTATACCTATCAGCGTGTTTTTTAAAACAATTGATTTTCATATTTATGTCTAGGGACGAAGAGACAACCATAACAATCATGATAAAAGAAATTAGTTTGTATGAACATAAATCAATAAACCTGTTCCTTGTATACATATGGTTAATCACAATTAATATCCAAAATCACACAGCAAACCTCAGTTAATCATCAAAATACATTAACAATTATAACAACTGTACATTACATGTGTAATTATTTTAGCATCTATTTTTGGGAATATTTAAACCATCTTCGTCTTCGTACATCATATAAATGTTAGTCATGGTTCACAACGTTATACTTAGGAAGCAAGTATTCACAACTTTATACTCAGGAAGGATAATTCGTGAATAATATTATATTAATAGTGTGACAAATACGGAAGTAGTCGACACAACTCCCTCTGACACAAAACCAAGTTTTCGTGCATCTTAAAACCCAATTTATAAAACTGAAGTAACATTATCATTAGATAATTATAAATAAGATCATTATAAATAATACCACTAATGCACAGATGAAGAGTTTAAAGTCTCCTTGGTATGGACACCATCTCACAAAACCCAACATGATGACACAGACGACGCAACTACAGCTATGTGTAATTGTTACAGGTTCACTTGGTCAGTAACCAGGTTCATTTCATCAAACTTTATATGGGGCTTCAGTGCCTCTACTTACCAGATCCCACCCGCAAGTCTTAGGTAAGCTATTAAGAGTGAGTAGTAATATTCAATCAAACGGGAATGGGGTACACGACACTAAACAAAACCATCACCATATGTACTTCTTAACTCTATACATTTATAACATATTTTCAACACGGACAACCGTAGGTGTCACTTTCACACAGGACACGGCAGAAAAACTTCTGTAATTTTCTATCCCGGGGAGTCCACCTTTCTCATCAAATCACAGGCCAGTCCTCCACAGTGTCAAAACACTACCTTGTAACTCCAGCAACATGCTGGCTGGCCTTCCCTAAAGGCTTCACCTCTATCAAGCCTTGACAAACGGACGCTAATTCCATTAACACAACTGGGCCACCCCTGGATACGTCGGTCCAATCACCAATACTTCCCTGGACACCACAGACAGTTCACTGTCTCCACCGACTAGGCCCTACTTGTTCCCACTGAAACAAGTCTTGCGTTCAGGACTGCTCTTGCTGGTCACTGCTAGTGAACAGACTCTTGTCGATCAAGGTACTCCCCGCATCACTTCTGAGAAATAAATTTCTTACAGGAAGAAAAGAAACTACACAGGGGTCAGTAAGATTACACGCTTCCACCAGGCAACAGAAAATGGAGTCGAGTGCGTTCATCGGATGGCGTTGACATCTTCACAGTAATTAACGTGAAATAGAATTTGGCCGCGTCATCCCGATCTCTCCTGTAAATACCAGCACCACGACAAACAGTTTTATTTGACTAAGGATAAATCACAGTCAGAGGGCAGAAAAGACTTGCACTAAGTGATATGAGCTGTTTACTGCAGACTCTGTATGTAGCGACCAAACAGTAATTCACCAGGAAGTGAGATATAATAATTGCAGAGTTAGACTGGGATGTTTTTCCTATGGCAGGAAACTTAAGGGGCCGGATGGCATTGCACCGAAACTTCCTCCAACACACTTAATTTTTTTGTGAACAATATCTTAATAGTAAATGCCCCAACTTTTCCTAATGGATCAACAACATACCATGAACAGAAAAAAGTTAAAAAAAAAAATAAAAATAAAATAAAAAAAAAATTAAAATGTCAAATTAGTGATAAAAATATTTAAATGTCACCAATTCTTATGTTACTCATTATGGTCTCAGAATGGCATATGACGTTCATGTTCCTTTTTGAAAAATATTTTTGATAGTATAGTTTACTGTAAAACATTTTTTCAACGTGGCGATCCAAATATGTAAATAAATTATAACTCCAAACGTTTTTGCTTTAAGACTACACGACAAAAAGGAAACCTTAGAACAAAGAATTTTGAACATAATATGTAAAAATTGCGAGAATCCGTCAGAAACAAAATGTTTTATCAGGTCTCAATGTTGAAAATTCAGTTCATGCAGAAAAATAAAGTTAACGTTCTCGACAATGTATATAGCACTTCGAATTTATGACATATCTTGTAAATTTTAATTAAGATTGCTTAGCATTCATTCTCGAATATGTGTAAGTTGTCCAGTAAATTGGGATGAAAATATGTGTTGAAATAAAGTCAAGAAAAATAACCCCCCCCCAAAAAAAAAACTAATTATAGGGAGAGGTTAGTTATAACAAACATATATATTACAGTAACTTTATTGACCATATAAAAGTGATAAGGCTCTCATCTGGTCCTCATTCATCACTAACACCTAAAGAGACAAAGATAATAGAGTTTGAAATCTGCAAATGAATCGGTCCCCCCAAAATAAAAGTTACAACTTCTGCCACCTGTGGCTGATTAACATGTTGACTAATTTTGTTCCAACTTCACATGTTTAGTGCTGGGTATGCTTTCTAAAAGATGTAGATGTTACGATAAAATCCGGATTGAAACAAAGGAGAAACCTCTAGAAAAATAAGTGTTTGTCAGCTTTTCATACAAAGGGATGTATTTAAATGCTATATAATAAATTACAGCATAATAACATACTAACTCATTACTATGTGTGAAATCTGGCCCTCCAGGTGGTACCAGCTGTATATCCAATTTGGAGATCCACCCTAATACTACTTTACTGCTTTGTGCGTCGGACAGGTGTTCTCATCTCTTTATCCCTGATTTCCAGGGATAAAGAGATGAGAGGTGTTAGGTGTTATTATTATTATCTGTGGAGGAGTTATCGTTATTATCAGTGCCAGTTGCCGCCCATCTCCTACGCATTTATTAAAAAAAATCGCAAAAAATCAAATTCTTAACATATTGGGATGAAAATTTCACGACGCTGATGGCAAATAACGGGATATTTGTTTTAAAATTTTCACTATATATCATATTTGGAACATACTCCTCATTCACCGGGCTCCTTAAGGTAATAATTCATTGTACTCATTGCTTGTAGGTAATGAACCTTCACCGAACACTTAAACTGTAAGAACTGTGAAAAATAGTTAGGACTTATTCTTAAGGGTAAACTTTGTGGAAGGGCGGTAATGCTCACTCTGGGGGACAGGTGGTAATGCTCACTCTGGGGACAGGTGGTAATGCTCACTCTGGGGACAGGTGGTAATGCTCACTCTGGGGGACAGGTGGTAATGCTCACTCTGGGGGACAGGTGGTAATGCTCACTCTGGGGGACAGGTGGTAATGCTCACTCTGGGGGACCGGTGGTAATGCTCACTCTGGGGACAGGTGGTAATGCTCACTCTGGGGACAGGTGGTAATGCTCACTCTGGGGGACAGGTGGTAATGCTCACTCTGGGGGACAGGTGGTAATGCTCACTCTGGGGGACAGGTGGTAATGCTCACTCTGGGGACAGGTGGTAATGCTCACTCTGGGGGACAGGTGGTAATGCTCACTCTGGGGGACAGGTGGTAATGCTCACTCTGGGGACAGGTGGTAATGCTCACTCTGGGGGACAGGTGGTAATGCTCACTCTGGGGACAGGTGGTAATGCTCACTCTGGGGGACAGGTGGTAATGCTCACTCTGGGGGACAGGTGGTAATGCTCACTCTGGGGGACAGGTGGTAATGCTCACTCTGGGGACAGGTGGTAATGCTCACTCTGGGGGACAGGTGGTAATGCTCACTCTGGGGGACAGGTGGTAATGCTCACTCTGGGGGACAGGTGGTAATGCTCACTCTGGGGACAGGTGGTAATGCACACTCTGGGGACAGGTGGTAATGCTCACTCTGGGGACAGGTGGTAATGCTCACTCTGGGGGACAGGTGGTAATGTACACTCTGGGGACAGGTGGTAATGTACACTCTGGGGACAGGCGGTAATGCTCACTCTGGGGACAGGTGGTAATGTACACTCTGGGGACAGGTGGTAATGTACACTCTGGGGACAGGTGGTAATGTACACTCTGGGGACAGGCGGTAATGTACACTCTGGGGACAGGTGGTAATGTACACTCTGGGGACAGGTGGTAATGTACACTCTGGGGACAGGTGGTAATGTACACTCTGGGGACAGGTGGTAATGTACACTCTGGGGACAGGTGGTAATGTACACTCTGGGGACAGGTGGTAATGCTCACTCTGGGGACAGGCGGTAATGTACACTCTGGGGACAGGTGGTAATGTACACTCTGGGTGACAGGTGGTAATGTACACTCTGGGGGGACAGGTGGTAATGTACACTCTGGGGGGACAGGTGGTAATGTACACTCTGGGGGACAGGTGGTAATGTACACTCTGGGTGACAGGTGGTAATGTACACTCTGGGGGGACAGGTGGTAATGCACACTCTGGGGACAGGTGGTAATGTACACTCTGGGGGACAGGTGGTAATGTACACTCTGCGGGGACAGGTGGTAATGTACACTCTGGGTGACAGGTGGTAATGTACACTCTGGGGGGACAGGTGGTAATGTACACTCTGGGTGACAGGTGGTAATGTACACTCTGGGTGACAGGTGGTAATGTACACTCTGGGTGACAGGTGGTAATGTACACTCTGGGTGACAGGTGGTAATGTACACTCTGCGGGGACAGGTGGTAATGTACACTCTGGGGACAGGTGGTAATGTACACTCTGGGGGACAGGTGGTAATGTACACTCTGGGGGGACAGGTGGTAATGTACACTCTGGGTGACAGGTGGTAATGTACACTCTGGGGGGACAGGTGGTAATGTACACTCTGGGTGACAGGTGGTAATGTACACTCTGGGTGACAGGTGGTAATGTACACTCTGCGGGGACAGGTGGTAATGTACACTCTGGGGGGACAGGTGGTAATGTACACTCTGCGGGGACAGGTGGTAATGTACACTCTGGGGGGACAGGTGGTAATGTACACTCTGGGTGACAGGTGGTAATGTACACTCTGGGTGACAGGTGGTAATGTACACTCTGGGTGACAGGTGGTAATGTACACTCTGCGGGGACAGGTGGTAATGTACACTCTGGGGGGACAGGTGGTAATGTACACTCTGCGGGGACAGGTGGTAATGTACACTCTGGGGGGACAGGTGGTAATGTACACTCTGCGGGGACAGGTGGTAATGTACACTCTGGGGGGACAGGTGGTAATGTACACTCTGCGGGGACAGGTGGTAATGTACACTCTGCGGGGACAGGTGGTAATGTACCATAATCCATAATAATGGGATAGAGGAGCAGACAGACGGAGACTATAGCAAGTCACTCGGGCATGTCGAGGAGAAAGCTTACGAAAGGAAGTTCCAAGGACGAATCAAGGACACAGGACAGGTGGTGGTGAAGGATTTTTTTTTCTTTTTCTTTTTAAAACAGAGCAATTACAGTGTACAGTAACCATATAAACAGGAAAGCACAGAATAACAAAGAACACAGAATAACAACAACACACATAACAAGTAACACAGATCAACATAACACAAAAGTGTAAACAAAGAATAACATAAAACACATAAGAACACACACACACAAAAACAAAAACAGCACCACCCAGATGGGGCGCGCCAAAACCGTCAGTAATTACAAAAGCGCACAAGGAGCACAATAAACCCAAGGGTAAAATATAAACAAGGAATACACATATACAAAATAACACAAACGCAAAACACACGCACCATGCGCCACACCACACAACAGCAGACAACACACGCACCATGCGTCACACCACACAGCAGCAGACAACACACGCACCATGCGTCACACCACACAACAGCAGACAACACACGCACCATGCGTCACACCACACAGCAGCAGACAACACACGCACCATGCGTCACACCACACAACAGCAGACAACACACGCACCATGCGTCACACCACACAGCAGCAGACAACACACGCACCATGCGTCACACCACACAGCAGCAGACAACACACGCACCATGCGTCACACCACACAACAGCAGACAACACACGCGCCATGCGCCACACCACACAACAGCAGACAACACACGCACCATGCGTCACACCACACAACAGCAGACAACACACGCACCATGCGCCACACCACACAACAGCAGACAACACACGCACCATGCGCCACACCACACAACAGCAGACAACACACGCACCATGCGTCACACCACACAACAGCAGACAACACACGCACCATGCGCCACACCATACAACAGCAGACAACACACGCACCATGCGCCACACCACACAACAGCAGACAACACACCACAGAATCGAGAACGCAATAACAGAACATGGTAATATAACACTGTAAATACAACATAGTAAGTAAAATGCAGGAAAATAACAAGGGAACGCAACAAAGCAATACACAACACAGTACATAAAACAAAGGAAACAGAACACATTACCATTACATAGTAAAATATCAAATTAAAAAATAAAGAAATCGGTATAGTACAAACCAACATTGGAACATATAACACAGTAAATATGACACAGATAATAGAACAAATCGAAAATAAGCATAAACACACAAACAAACAACACACGCCACCCATACGGGGCGTGCCAACAGGAACCATAATGGAAAGCACATAACATAAGGCAGCAAGACAAAATGACAATGAACACAAGCATACGAAAATACACAACAATAAAACACATACGAGACAAACACAGCCACCCAGCACACAAACCCGACCCCCACAGAGAGAAGACGGCCAGCCACCAAGCAGAAAAAACACCCACGTACCGGACACATCAGGAGAGAGACAGACATGCCACACAACACCACAACACACCCATACCCACCCACACACAAACAAAAACCTGCCACACAAGGCAACCAAGCAAACCCCACCACACACAAAACCCCAAAGACAAACAAACACAGACCCTCCCAAACCCCCACCCACCAGAGGGAACCGAACCAAAGGAACACGCACAGACACACACACAACCACACCCACAGGAACCCACCACCTACACCAATGCAGCACCTCGGACATACTCGACCGTGAACCAAGCATCAAAAACCCTAGGAAAGGAGCGACGCAACCACCACATAGTATAAGACAGACGGCCCTGCAGAAAACCCAAAATCCTCCCCACCCCATACCCCTCCATCTTACCAACCCATAAACAAAAAATATAGTCCGCTAACAACACCCCGAGCGTGTTACGCACCCGCCTGGAGCCCGAGGGAACGAAAAAAAAATGCAATAAATCGACCTGCACCCCCGGACCACGGGATGTCATTGCTGCCTTTTGGCAGCAATGACATCCCACAACCACCCAACCAAACCCTGAACCCGCGCACAAAAATAAAAGACGTGCAACTGAGTCTCACGCCCCCCACAATGAACACAACTATGAGAGGCGACCAAACCCAACATAAAGAGCCTCGCATTCGTAGGCAAAGACTCATGCAAATATCGAAAAACCAACTCTCTCGTCCGTGGCGCAATACACGGCCCACTCAACGCCTCCCACACATTCCCCCAGTCGAAACAAGGGTACAAACTTTCGACCCTGGGAGGCACCCGAGAGGCAAGCGCCCCATACACTTCCCGACAACCAAAAGACTCAAACCCAGGAAAACGACAAAGCGCCCGAAGGATCAAAACCGCCCACGAGTACACTGGAGGCGTATACAGGGCCACCTCCTGGCAACGACCCAGATCAAGCAAAAACCTAAACTTCATAGAGCAGTAAAACAACCCCAAGGAGTTTAACCCACCCCCTAACATCAAACTCCTCCGAACCGACCCCGAAAACAAAGCCAACGCCTTCACATAGACATCAGGAATACTAATTCCACCTTCTGACACCCTAAGACATAACGTTGATCGCCGAACCGGATGATACCGGCCACACCACACATAACGATACACCAAACCCTCCAGAGCGCGAGCCTTCCGCCGATCCAACGGAAAACACTGCGCAACAAACCAGACCCGCGACAAAACCTTACAAGACACGACAATCGCCCGCTAGTAAATAGTCAGGGCCCGTTGCGACAACATCCCCACAGCCACGCCCACCCCCTGCGAAACCGCCTCCCAATTAAACTCCAAAGACTGCACATGCGACCTGAACCACGTAATCCCCAGAACCCGAATGGACTGAATTACCGGAAACCACGAACCAGACCACACCAAACGAGAGGCCCAACCCCCCAACCCCAGAAGACAAGACTTTCCACGATTGACCAAAGCCCCTGTAGCAGACTCAAACTGAAGCACCAAATCCTGAACTGCAGGCACAGAACCCTCAGAGGCAACAAACAAGACCGTGTCGTCTGCATAACCACATACCTTGAGGGACAAGCCATTCGGCAAACATGGTGAAACAACCAAATGATAAGCACGCACCGCCCGAACAAAGGGCTCCTGAAACAGAATATAGAGAAGCATCGACAGAGGACACCCCCTGTCGAACCGAACGCCGAATAGCGAAGGGAGCACTAAGGAACCCATTGACACACTCCCTCCTACTATAACCAGCGTACAACATCCGTATCCAGCCCACAAACTGGGGCGGGAAATCAAACCTCTCCAGGACCCTCAAAACAAACCCAATTGGCCAGCGATGAAAAGCCTTGGACCAATCCAAGCTGATCATGGCCGCGGGAACACCAGACTCCTCCACATAGAGGAGCAAATCCCGGAAAAGGGAATTGCATTGCATTGCACCAACGACCTACCCGGAACGCCACAAAACTGACCCCAAGAGATCACCGACCCCACCACCGAGTGCAAACGTCCAGCCAACAACTTGGAAATAATCTTGTAATCCACATTTAGCAACGTAATAGGCCGCCCATTTGCCAAAAAATCGTAAGACCCCCAGCTTCGGAAGAAGCCGCACAAGACCATCATTTTGCAAAATGGACAGAGACAAACTCCGAAGACAAAACCGAACCACCTCCAAAAAATCGGCACCAAGCACATCCCAAAACTCGACATAGAACTCCATCGGAAACCCACCCGACCCTGGAACCTTACCACGACGAAAGGATCGCACAACCTCCCAAAGCTCCGAAGGGCTTACCTCCCGCACAAGACCTACACAATCCATATCCGACAACCCCGGTGCACAGTGTTGGAGGAAGGACTCCATCAACCCCTCATCCCCCGCAACCACCCCATACAAAGACTCCAATTCACCCCGCACATAATGCAAAACCGTCCCCGTGTTCGACAAAACCGAACCGTCCGGCCGATGAAGAAGTTCCAACAAAACTCCGTGGTGTAGTGGTAAGACACTCGCCTGGCGTTCCGCGAGCGCTATGTCATGCCGGGGAGGATTTACTGGGCGTAATTCCTTAACTGTAGCCTCTGTTTAACGCAACAGTAAAATGTGTACTTGGTTGTAACAACGATTCTTCGCGGCGGGGATCGTATTCCAGGGACCTGCCCGAAACGCTACGCGTACTAGTGGCTGTACAAGAATGTAACAACTCTTGTATATATCGCAAAAAAAAAAAAAAAACAGAGGCACGCCCCACCAGTTCCCTCCACAGTAAAAACTGCGAGAGCTTCTCAGCACACAACCGTTCTTCCACCCCAGCCCGCACACGTACCCCCTCAGCCCACAAATGAGATCCTTATACACCGAGATCTCCCGAAACCTATTGAAACCCTCATTCAGCAACCCATACAGGCGAAATAACCGTGCCTGCAAGACAGACCAAACCTTCACGACGCCTCCTGTTTCGTCAGCACCCGAAAAAACGACCGACATTCCACCTTAGCCCACTCCCACCACTCCAGAACCGAGGGAAACGCCCCCTTCCGAGCGGCCAAAAAAGCCCACCGGGCCCGGAACTGGGCACACACAACAGGGCACTTCAGCAAAACACAATTCAGTTTCCACCAGCCACGGCCAACACACACCTGGCTGCGAATCCCCACCTGCAACACCACCATGCAATGGTCCGAGAACCCCACGGGAACCGTCTGCAACGAAAAAACCGAACCACCCCCAGTAGGCACGTAAAAACGATCAAGGCGAGAGCAAGGCCCACTCAAGAGAAAAGTGTACTCCAAAGGACCCCCTTGCAACACAGCCGCATCCCGAAACCCGCAACTCTTCAAGGTAGCAGTCAAAGCCGGCGAGATATTTGCCAGATGAAGAATATTGCTATCCCGCGGCGACGTAATACAAATAAAATCCCCCAAAAAATCATCCCCCTCGTATTGCAAAATGCAGCACGTCACGGGAAAAGAAAACCTCCCGGTCCTGCCTCTGCACCGCCCCAGATGGCGCGTACACGTTCAAGAGAGAAACCTCAGACCCCAAAAAAGGAGACCTGAACTAACAGCACCCGACCACCCTCGTCCATCTCCATGGGAAGCACGGAAATCGGGGCCCGCTTATAAAGCAGGATCAACGTACCTCCACTCAAGTCACACGAAGGGTCTAACACCACCGTAAACCCCTCAGCCAACACATGTAACAACCCCATCTCCTGCACATTGTGCTCCTGCACAAAAGCCACATCCACCCTCCACTCACGCAGCATTGACACCAGGCCCAATTGCACAGTCACAGAACGCAAACCATTCACATTCAGCGAAGCACACATTAATTTAGGATCCATTGGGAAAATAGATAAACCCTATCTAACCACAAAACCGTCAGACCGGTCCAGCCGACAACCCCGTGCAAGGAAGCAGCAGCAGTCGCCACTGGGATCCCAGGCGATGGAGACGCACTCGCCACAGGGGGGGGGGGGGGGAGGCCAGAGTCCTTCTGTAACTTCATCACAAGGCCGTGATCATCGCTGCCACAGTCCCCCGAATCCACCACCGCCCACTCCGGGCTCTGTAGCCCAGGGGACCCACATACGAGATAACCAGGAGGGTCCACAACACACCCTCCACCGCCCGGCACCGACGGGGCTACTACGGACACCGCCACACCCTCACCATCACATACTCTCTCCACGGCTCAAACCTCCGTACCGAAGGCCCTCGGTCCCCGGAGCGACCACTCCTGGCCGTCTTCTGGCGCTTCGTCTTTGAGCCAGGTTGACCCGGGACAGCAGTGGTGGAAGAACGACGAGAGGGGCGACCCCCTTCCAAGAACTCATCAGCCTCCAAGGGTTCCACACCAAGGGCAGAGGCACATATCAATCCAGGCGCACCAGAATCTGGCGCGACATCATCCACCGGCGACAAAACAGGGCCAGGCCCCACCGAAGCGTCAACATCGACGGCGATGGCAACCGGAGGAGGATGCACCTCCACATGCGTGACCACCGCACTACCCCATACACTAGGGGGGTCCACAGACACCGGACCTGGCACATCAGCACCTGTGGGGCGTACCACACCCACAACGCCATCATCACCGGCAGGTTCAGGGGGGGGGGGATGTTCAATCCGGCAGGATCATCCCCCAGGTCCACAATGCCATGTAGAGGCGGGAAATCCTCTTCTCAGAAGACACTGACCAACCGGAAGGTGCCAATATGGCAACCAGCAGCCTGGTGTCCAGCCATACCACACCGAAAACATATGCGCTCCTGTTCCGCATAAAAGCACTGCACATTGAACCCCAGCAGCACCATCGACGATGGGATCGCCTTCCTCAGCTTCATGGTAACCGTGCGGGTACCAATTAGGACGCCACGGAGATGGCCAGACTTCAGCACATTCGCCCGACAGGCGAGAACACTCCTATATCCCCCAAAGAACCGGCGGAGCAGGCTCTCTGGGAACTCAAACGGCAGCCCCCGCACCACCACAAACGTCACTGGAACAAACAAGTCCGTTACAGAGACCATACCCGCCGCGCCAGGCAAAGGAACCGTACGCCCATCAAACTTGTCGACCACTTCCCGGTACACCTCAGCGTCAGTCAGCTTAACCAAGGTCCCATGTTCCCCAGCCAGCTGCACACCACACACATCTGCAGGGTTGATACCAGCACATCCAGGAGAGCAACTTAAACAATGAGTAGTTCACCAGACCAGAGAAGGCCAACTCAACCATATGCACACGTTTTACAGGCGGCATGGGCAACGCCATCCCGCCGGCCTGCAAGGCCAGAGCCCACAAAAAAACGCCACCAGCTGTGCCCACGCCAAACGTCCAGGCAAGACTGAAGAGCGAATGTAAACAGAACCGCTCCGCACAGCTGCCAAACAGCCAATCAGTGGTGAAGGATTGGTGGGGGTCGTATATAGTAATATGGGGAAGGAAGCGTATCATGGCAACAGGTCAACATTAGGCAAACAGATCAACATTAGGCAAACATGTCAACATTAGGCAATCAGGTCAGCATTAGGCAAACAGGTCAACATTAGGCACACATGTCAAAATTAAGCAAACAGGTCAACATTAGGCAAACATGTCAACATTAGGCAAACAGGTCAACAATTAGCAACAGGTCAACATTTGGCAACATGTCAACATTAGACAACAGTTAAACATTAGGCAACAGGTCAACATTAGGCAAACAGGTCAACATTAGGCAAACAGATCAACATTAGGCAACATGTCAACATTAGGCAAACAGGTCAACATTAGGCAAACAGGTCAACATTAGACAAACAGATCAACATTAGGCAACAGGTCGACATTAGGCAAACAGATCAACATTAGTCAACATTAGGCAAACAGGTCAACATTAAGCAAACAGATCAACATTAGGCAACAGGTTAACATAAGGCAAACAGATCAACATTAGGCAAATAGGTCAACATTAGGCAAACAGATCAACATTAGGCAAACAGATCAACATTAGGCAACTGGTCAACATTAGGCAAACAGGTCAACATTAGTCAACATTAGGCAAACAGGTCAACATTAAGCAAACAGATCAACATTAGTCAACATTAGGCAAACAGATCAACATTAGGCAAACAGGTCAACATTAGGCAACAGGTCAACATTAGGCAAACAGGTCAACATTAGGCTAACAGGTTTACATTTGGGAAACAGGTCAACATTAGAAAACACGTCAACATTAATCAACAGGTCAACATTAGGCAAACAGGTCAACATTAGGTTAACAGGTTTACATTTGGCAAACAGGTCAACACTAGGCAAACAGGTCAACATTAGGCAACAAGTCAACATTCGGTAAACAGGTCAACATTAGGCAACAGGTCAACATTAGACAACAGGTCAACATTAGGCAAACAGGTCAACATTAGGCAAACAGGTCAACATTAGGCAAACAGGTCAACATTAGGCTAACAGGTTTACATTTGGCAAACAGGTCAACATTAGGAAACAGGTCAACATTAGGCAGCAGGTCAACATTAGGCAAACAGGTCAACAATAGGCTAACAGGTTTACATTTGGCAAACAGGTCAACATTAGGCAAACAGGTCAACATTAGGCTAACAGGTTTACATTTGGCAAACAGGTCAACATTAGGCAAACAGGTCAACATTAGGCTAACAGGTTTACATTTGGCAAACAGGTCAACATTAGGCAAACAGGTCAACATTAGGCAAACAGGTCAACATTAGGCTAACAGGTTTACATTTGGCAAACAGATCAACATTAGGCAACTGGTCAACATTAGGCAAACAGGTCAACATTAGTCAACATTAGGCAAACAGGTCAACATTAAGCAAACATATCAACATTAGTCAACATTAGGCAAACAGATCAACATTAGGCAAACAGGTCAACATTAGGCAACAGGTCAACATTAGGCAAACAGGTCAACATTAGGCTAACAGGTTTACATTTGGGAAACAGGTCAACATTAGAAAACACGTCAACATTAATCAACAGGTCAACATTAGGCAAACAGGTCAACATTAGGTTAACAGGTTTACATTTGGCAAACAGGTCAACACTAGGCAAACAGGTCAACATTAGGCAACAAGTCAACATTCGGTAAACAGGTCAACATTAGGCAACAGGTCAACATTAGACAACAGGTCAACATTAGGCAAACAGGTCAACATTAGGCAAACAGGTCAACATTAGGCAAACAGGTCAACATTAGGCTAACAGGTTTACATTTGGCAAACAGGTCAACATTAGGAAACAGGTCAACATTAGGCAGCAGGTCAACATTAGGCAAACAGGTCAACAATAGGCTAACAGGTTTACATTTGGCAAACAGGTCAACATTAGGCAAACAGGTCAACATTAGGCTAACAGGTTTACATTTGGCAAACAGGTCAACATTAGGCAAACAGGTCAACATTAGGCAAACAGGTCAACATTAGGCTAACAGGTTTACATTTGGCAAACAGGTCAACATTAGGAAACAGGTCAACATTAGGCAGCAGGTCAACATTTGGCAAACAGGTCAACATTAGGCTAACAGGTTTACATTAGGCAAACAGGTCAACATTAGGCTAACAGGTTTACATTTGGCAAACAGGTCAACATTAGGCAAACAGGTCAACATTAGGAAACAGGTCAACATTAGGCAGCAGGTCAACATTGGGCAAACTTTTTTTTTTTGTTATTTATAAAAATAAATTGAAAATGTTATTTATAAAAAATTTAGAAAGGAAAAGGGAGAATAAGACCTGTGGGTGATTTGGGAAGCGTACTGCTTGCGCTTTCCGATACGCAAGTTTCCGGAGAAGTATTAGTTCCCGTCTTGCGCACACTGCTACGCCGTGCGTGGATCAGCTGCCGCCGTGACCACGACGCCCCGCCCCTCGGTGCGGGGTGTCTCCCTCTGACGTCCGCCTCTGTTTTCGTCGCCACTCCTCTCTCTACGGCCCGTCACATCTACCGCTTTTGACTTTCTTCTCCTCCTAACCATCGACGCATCTTACAACTGTCCTGGTGCAGTCATCGGGAGGGTTAACCCTTCATGCAAACTGCACCTATTCTCAAGAGGAAGAGAATGTTGATCTGTTTGCCTAATGTTGACATGTTGCCTAATGATGACCTGTTTGCCTAATGTTGAACTGTTGCCTAATGTTGACCTGTTTGCCTAATTTTTACCTGTTGGCCAAATGTTGATCTGTTTGCCTAAAGTTGACCTGTTGCCTAATGGTGACCTGTTTGCCCAATGTAAACCTGTTTGCCTAATGTTGACCTGTTTGCCTAATGTTGACTTGTTTGCCTAATGTTGACCTGTTTGCCTAATGTTGACTTGTTTGCCTAATGTTGACCTGTTACCTAATGTTGACCTCCTTGCCTAATGTTGACCTGTTTGCCTAATGTTGACCTGTTGTCTAATGTCGACCTGTTGCCTAATGGTGACTTGTTTGCCTAATGTTGACCTGTTACCTAATGTTGACCTGTTTGCCTAATGTTGACCTGTTTGCCTAATGTTAACCTATTGTCTAATGTCGACCTGTTACCTAATGTTTACCTGTTTGCCTAATGTTGACCTGTTTGCCTAATGTTGACCTGTTGCCTAATGTTGACCTGTTGCCTAATGTTGACCTGTTTGCCTAATGTTGACCTGTTTGCCTAATGATGACCTGTTTGCCTAATGTTGACCTGTTGCCTAATGTTGACCTGTTGCCTAATGTTGACCTGTTGCCTAATGTTGACCTGTTTGCCTAATGTTGACCTGTTTGCCTAATGTTGACCTGTTTGCCTAATGATGACCTGTTTGCCTAATGTTGACCTGTTGCCTAATGTTGACCTGTTGCCTAATGTTGCCCTGTTAGCCTAATGTTGACCTGTTGCCTAATGTTGACCTGTTTGCCTAATGATGACCTGTTTGCCTAATGTTGACCTGTTGCCTAATGTTGACCTGTTGCCTAATGTTGACCTGTTGCCTAATGTTGACCTGTTGCCTAATGTTGACCTGTTGCTTAATGTTGACCTGTTTGCCTAATGTTGACCTGTTTGCCTAATGATGACCTGTTTGCCTAATGATGACCTGTTGTCTAATATTGACCTGTTTGCCTAATGTTGACCTGTTTGCCTAATGTTGACCTGTTGCCTAATGTTGACCTGTTTGCCTAATGTTGACCTGTTGCCTAATGTTGACCTGTTTGCCTTATGTTGACATGTTGCCAGATGTTGACCTGTTGCCTAATGTTGACCTGTTGCCTAATGTTGACCTGTTTGCCTAATGTTGACCTGTTGCCTAATGTTGACCTGTTGCCTAATGTTGACCTGTTTGCCTAATGTTGACCTGTTTGCCTAATGATGACCTGTTTGCCTAATGTTGACCTGTTGTCTAATATTGACCTGTTTGCCTAATGTTGACCTGTTTGCCTAATGTTGACCTGTTGCCTAATGTTGACCTGTTTGCCTAATGTTGACCTGTTGCCTAATGTTG
Organism: Procambarus clarkii; assembly: GCF_040958095.1. Classification (NCBI taxonomy): domain Eukaryota; kingdom Metazoa; phylum Arthropoda; class Malacostraca; order Decapoda; family Cambaridae; genus Procambarus; species Procambarus clarkii. The sequence continues at coordinate 61,467,592 of NC_091150.1, read as the reverse complement.
ACCTGTTTGCCTTATGTTGACAGATTGCCAGATGTTGACCTGTTGCCTAATGTTGACCTGTTGCCTAATGTTGATCTGTTTGCCTAATGTTGACCTGTTTGCCTAATGATGACCTGTTTGCCTAATGTTGACCTGTTGCCTAATGTTGACCTGTTTGCCTAATGTTGACCTGTTGCCTAATGTTGACCTGTTTGCCTAATGCTGACCTGTTGTCTAATGTTGATCTGTTTGCCTAATGTTGACCTGTTGCCTAATGTTGATCTGTTAGCCTAATGTTGACCTGTTTGCCTAATGTTGACCTGTTTGCCTAGTGTTGACCTGTTGTCTAATGTTGACCTGTTGCCTAATGTTGACCTGTTTGCCTAGTATTGACCTGTTTGCCAAATGTAAACCTGTTAGCCTAATGAGGAGTCCCACCTGAGCTGCCGTAGGGTGAAAACGTGTCGTCTGACTGCTCCTGAAGTTTGAGGAGGTTGCCGTTTTCGCCAGCAGGAGGTGTGGTTGTCTCTACCGTCCCTGCTGTCCCTGACTGGTGTTGACGTGGCGCTTTTGCGATGAGCGGCCATCTTCCCGCTGTCGAGAGGGTTAACTCCGTGGGGTTGGAGTTTACCTGCCGTGCAGGGTATCCTCTCGTTGAGCAGGTCATGTGTGACGTGCTACATGTCCCGGTCGAGGAGGTCTACAGGGTTGAGCTGGTGACTGCTCGCCGGGTGATCATCAAGTTTGTGGGTGAGGAGGCGTACCGTAGATTTCTCCAGCGGTACGATGGCCGTACCTTGAAGTTTTTGGATGGCACTGGTTCTGTGGCCATTTCTGATCGGAGTGATGCCGTGACGTATGGGAGCGTCCATGGGGCCCCCAGGGAATTCCCTGAGTCCCTTCTCCAGCATTTCTTTCAGAGATTTGGCTCCGTCGTCAGTGTGAGGATGCACAAGCTATCTTCTGGAAAATATGCGGGAGTGAAGACGAACATTCGTACCCTCGGGATGCGCCTGGGGTCGGACATTCCATCCTCTGTCTGACTTTTAGGGTACTACGTGCGGGTGTATTATGCCCGGCAACCCCGTACTTGTTTCTGGTGTAGCATGTTGGGGCATCAGGCTGCCGGATGCACTGCGGATCCGGTTGCTCCGGTCAACTTGTTCCGGGAAGAGGATTTCCCACCGCTCCCTCTGGAGGAGGTCTCCGGGGATGAAGAGGTGAGCGTTCAGTTAGCGGATGCGGCTCAGCATACATCGCCGGACATTCCTCCAGTTGTTGCAGACTCTCCTCCGGGTCTTGCAGTGCCATCGGATGATCTACGTGCTCCTGTCGCTGTCTCCGCTGCTTCTGAAGGCCTTCCTGGTGATCATTGTGACTCGCCGCCGTCTTTTCCCTCGTCTTTGGCTGCTGCGCCTGGCCCTGTGTTCTCGCCTTGGGTCCCGGATGTGCTGGGTGCTGGGGTGGCTGCGGAGCCTCCTGCTGTGTGTGGGCCGGTTCCCCCTTTGGTAGAGGCTGCTGCCGTTCTGCGTCGGGCGTCGGTTCATCCGGCTGGTGGGACCCATGTTTCTGGGTCCGCTTCCGGCTCTGACAATCTTCGGCCGGAGCCCAAGCGTTTCAGGCGTTCGTCGTCTGCCTGGGCCGATGTTGGGGAATTCGGTGACTGTGGGTCCTTGGGAGATCACGGTGTGGAACCGGATGTGTCGCTGTCTCCACGGTTGGTGGTGGCAGAGGTTTATGTGCCTGCTGATGCTGGTGCCCGGGTCTCAGGGGTGCCTTCCGTTTCTTCTCCGCCTGGGGACTCTCCGCAGTGGAAGGTGGTGGCTCCCGCTCCCAGGGATGGTGTGGTTGCTGGTGCTGGGCGTGGCCTGGTTCTGACATTAAGGAAGGATGCGCGCAGCCCTGGTTCCCTGCAGTCGTCTGGTGGTGTGCCCGTGGCCGCTGGTGCCCCGGGGGTGGTGTCCTATGTCCAGCCCCCTCCTGTGAGGGTGCGTATTGGGGACCTGGGGGGCGTGTTGCCGGCGTCGGTGATGCCGCCGGGTCACTGGTCGCCGATTGCTGAGTTACTGCTGAATGACGAGTCGGGGGAATTTCATGGTGGGGGTGTTCCCATGATGTGGGGGATAGTGGCGGTTACTCGAGTCAGAAGTGATACCATTTGGGTCCCCTGCTTTCGGGTGTTTGTTGCTAGGGTTCCTGATGACATGGCGTCCCCGGTGGGTGAACGAGACGCTTGAGGGTGGTTACGTTGGGAGACGTTCAATGTGCGATTCCCACGGGTCTTGTTCCCGGGCAAGTATGTCCGCTGATTCCCTTTTTTTTTTTTTTTTTTTGCTATTTGTAGTGTTGTGTGCCCCTCTGGCGTTTTGTTTGCCCTACTGTCTTCTGTGCCCGTGCCTCTCCCTTTGTTTGTGGAGGGGCCAGTGTTTTGCAGAGTGTGTATTCTCTTCATGTATTACCATGTTGCATTGTGTTTTCTTTTTAATTTTCCTTTTGTTTATATTTATGATTTGTTTGCGTGTGCAATGTCTTGTGTTGTTTCATTTTATACATTATGATGTGTTTTGTTGTCGGTCCTTCCGGCCGGTGCTTGTTTGTTTTGTTTTATATTATTCCTAAGTTTTGTTTATTTGCTTACATTATTTGCTTGTTAGTTATTGTTATTGTTTTATAATCTGTCTTGATGTATGCCGTGTTTCTCCTGCGTTCCTCCATTTTTGCTAATTATTGTCCTGTGCTGTCGGTCCTTCTGGCCGGTGGCTTCTATATTTGTTTTTGTTTTCTGTGATATTTTATTGTATTTATTGTCTTTACCTTGCATGCTTGCATGTAAAAATATAAGAACATAAGAACAAAGGTAACTGCAGAAGGTCTATTGGCCCATACGAGGCAGCTCCTATTCTATAACCACCCAATCCCACTCATATACTTGTCCAACCCGCGCTTGAAACAATCGAGGGACCCCACCTCCAGCACGTTACGCGGTAATTGGTTCCACAAATCAACAACCCTGTTACTGAACCAGTATTTACCCAAGTCTTTCCTAAATCTAAACTTATCCAATTTATACCCATTGTTTCTTGTTCTGTCTTGTGTTGATACTTTTAATACCCTATTAATATCCCCTTTGTTATGTCCATTCACCCACTTGTAAACCTCTATCATGTCACCCCTAACTCTTCGCCTTTCCAGTGAATGCAACTTAAGCTTTGTTAATCTTTCTTCATATGAAAGATTTCTAATTTGGGGAATTAACTTAGTCATCCTACGCTGGACACGTTCAAGTGAATTTATATCCATTCTATAATATGGCGACCAAAACTGAACTGCATAATCTAAATGGGGCCTAACTAGAGCAAGATATAGCTTGAGAACCACACCAGGTGTCTTGTTACTAACGCTGCGATTAATAAATCCAAGTGTCCGATTTGCCTTATTACGAACATTTATGCATTGATCCTTTTGTTTTAAATTCTTACTAATCATAACTCCCAGATCCCTTTCGCAATCCGACTTCGCAATCTCAACACCATCTAGCTCGTATCTTGTAACTCTATCATCATTACCTAGCCTCAGAACTTTACATTTATCAGCATTTAACTGCATTTGCCAATCCTTTGACCATTTCAAAACCCTATCTAGATCAACTTGAAGTGATAGTCAGTCCTCCTCCGAATTAATTTCCCTACCGATTTTCGTATCATCGGCAAATTTGCAAATGTTGCTACTAAAACCTGAATCTAAATCATTTATATATATTATAAACAACAGAGGTCCCAGGACAGAGCCTTGAGGCACTCCACTTACAACATTTTCCCACTCTGACTTGATTCCATTTATACTAACTCTCTGTTTCCTTTGGTATAGCCATGCCCTAATCCAGCTTAATATAGCACCCCCAATACCATGAGACTATCTTTTTAATCAGTCTTTCATGTGGCACTGTAGCGAAAGCTTTGCTAAAGTCAAGGTACACAACATCACAATCCTTACCACTATCAACTGCCTCAACTATGCTAGAATAAAAAGATAGCGAAGAATCGAAGCGAATTTTGGTTGTGGGAGATTCCCAGGTGAGGTATTTAGACAGAACGTTTTGTGCCAGAGATAGGGGGGAACAGATTAAGGGTTTGCTATCCGGAAGCTGGAATTGGTGATATTGTTGGAAACATGAATGATATTATGACGGGAAATGGAAACAAACCCATTATTTGTATTAGTGCAGGGGGTAATGATGTTGGGCGAGTTAGGAGTGAGGAACTAATACAGAGATTTAGGACAGCCATTGAATTAGTTAGGAGCAAGGGAGGAATCCCGATCATATGTGGCATTCTTCCAAGAAAGGGAGTGGGAAATGAATGGATGTCGAGGGCACTTGGTGTCAATTGCCGGCTGGAAAGATATTGCAAATCAAATGCAATATCTTTCATAGACAACTGGGAACGCTTCTATGGAAGAAATTAAATGTATGCTCGTGATGGGGTGCATCTATCGAGGGCTGGAGTTGTTGCTGTTGCGAACTCGTTGGAACCAGTGGTTAGAGGTGTTTGTTTGGGTTTAAACTGTTAGTAGATAGTGGTATGGGAATTGATTTGGAGGAAGGAGGTAATAAAAGTATGTGTTCGTGGGAGAAAAAAATTGGCAAAATGATCAGGGAAAGAAAAGGGCCTCAAAATAACAATTCACTAACAGTAGAAGTCTAAGAAATAAAATTAATGAATTAAATGCTCTTGTCTGCACAGAAAAAATAGATATTATTGCACTTACCGAAACGTGGATGAACGTAGAAAATAGAGAACTATTAGCTGAATATCAGATAAATGGATTTAAACTATTTCACTCAGATAGATATATTAGACGAGGAGGGGGAGTAGCCATATATGTTAGGGACAATTTGAAATGTAGTCTCAAAGAGGGAATCAAAACTGAGCCACACACAGAAACTATTTGGATAGAATTAAACGAAAAAGCAAATAATATTATAATAGGAGTTATATATAGGCCACCAAATTTAGACAGAATGGAAGCAAAGCATCTATGGAATGAAATATCTAGAGCATCTAGATCTAACAGTATTTATGTCATGGGTGACTTTAATTTTAGTGGAATAAACTGGGTGAACAAAACAGGGAATAGTGAAGCAGAAGATTTTCTAGAATTAATTGACGATTGATTTCTTACGCAACACATTAAGGAACCAAAGCGGGAAAATAATATTTTTAATTTAGTGTTAACTAACAGGGAAACACAAATTAATGACATCGAAATAGGGAGTGAGCTAGGGAACAGTGATCACAAAGTAATCAGATTTAGCATAGAATGGGATAGACCTGTAGGAGAAAATTCTGTTAAAGTGCCAGATTTTCGAAAAGTTGATTTTAATAGCCTAAGAAATTTTTTGGGTCAAATAGATTGGAAACTCTTGGGTATGGGGTGTGGGCCGGTCTTAGAGCGAGACATGAACCCAGCGATAGGTGACGTAAAAGGGGATTTCGATATGGATTTAATATATAACTTATTTAAGAATATTCTAAACAAAGCACAGGAACGTAGTATACCATACAAATTGAATATGTCGAATATTCCCAAAAATATATGACCCGAATATGACCCAAAGTGGATAACAAATAATTTAAAGAACCTTATAGGCAAAAAGAGAGCTTTGAACAAAAGGATTAAGAATGGGGAAGTCAGGTTAGAACAGGAATTCATACAACTGGTTAGAAATGTTAAAAAAGAGATTAGGAAAGCAAAAAAGAAACTATGAAGTTCGCATAGCAGAGCAAGCAAAGTCAAATCCTAAAGGGTTTTTTCAGTTATATCGAACTAAGACTAGGGAAAGGATAGGTCCATTAAAATCTGAGACAGGTCAAATAACGGATAATGACAAGGAGATGAGTAGCATTTTTAACAAATATTTTATATCTGTATTTACTAAAGAAGAACTTAACAATATGCCTTCAGCCGAACAAGTTTCTGTGGGTGGGGATGAGGACATGTTGACTAGTTTAGCAGTTACCAGGGAGGATGTAATTAAACAATTAGAAAAACTAAAACCAAACAAATCCCCAAGGCCGGATGAAGTGTTTGCCAGGGTGCTTAAAGAATGCAAAGAGGAGCTTTCCGAGCCACTGTCTACTATATTTAATAAATCAATAGAGTCAGGCAGAGTGCCAGAGTCATGGAAGGTAGCTAATGTGGTACCAATTTTTAAGAAAGGAGATAGATCACTTGCGTCAAACTATCGGCCAATTAGCCTAACGTCTATTGTGGGAAAGTTACTTGAATTCATAATTGCAAATACAATTCGTCTCCATCTTGAAAAACATAAATTAATAAATGAGTCGCAACATGGTTTTACAAATGGCCGTTCATGTTTAACAAATTTGCTAACTTTTTATTCCAGCATAGTTGAGGCAGTTGATAGTGGTAAGGATTGTGATGTTATGTACCTTGACTTTAGCAAAGCTTTTGATACAGTGCCACATGAAAGACTTATTAAAAAAATAGAAGCTCATGGTATTGGGGGTGCTATATTAACTTGGATTAGGGCATGGCTATTCCAAAGGAAACAGAGAGTTATTATAAATGGGGTTAATTCAGAGTGGGAAAATGTTGTTAGTGGAGTACCTCAGGGCTCTGTCCTGGGACCTCTGTTGTTTATAATATATATAAATGATTTAGATTCAGGTTCGAGTAGCAACATTTGCAAATTTGCCGATGATACGAAAATCGGTAGGGAAATTAATTTGGAGGAGGACTCACTATCACTTTAAGTTGATCTAGATAGGGTTTTGAAATGGTCAAATGATTGGCAAATGCAGTTTAATGCTGATAAATGTAAAGTTCTGAGGCTAGGTAATGATGATAGAGTTACAAGATACGAGCTAGATGGTGTTGAGATTGCGAAGTCGGATTGCGAAAGGGATCTGGGAGTTATGATTAGTAAGAATTTAAAACAAAAGGATCAATGCATGAATGTTCGTAATAAGGCGAATAGGACACTGGGATTTATTAATCGAAGCGTTAGTAACAAGACACCTGGTGTGGTTCTTAAGCTATATCTTGCTCTAGTTAGGCCCCATTTAGATTATTCAGTTCAGTTTTGGTCGCCGTATTATAGAATGGATATAAATTCACTTGAACGTGTCCAGCGTAGGATGACTAAGTTAATTCCCCAAATTAGAAATCTTTTATATGAAGAAAGATTAACAAAGCTTAAGTTGCATTCACTGGAAAGGCGAAGAGTAAGGGGTGACATGATAGAGGTTTACAAGTGGATGAATGGACATAACAGGGGGGATATTAATAGGGTATTAAAAATATCAACACAAGACAGAACACGAAACAATGGGTATAAATTGGATAAGCTTAGATTTAGGAAAGACTTGGGTAAATACTGGGTCAGTAACAGGGCTGTTGATTTGTGGAACCAATTGCCGGGTAACGTGGTGGAGGTGGTGTCCCTCGATTGTTTCAAACGCGGGTTGGACAAGTATATGAGTGGGATTGGGTGGTTATTGAATTGGAGCTGCCTCGTATGGGCCAATAGGCCTTCTGCAGTTACCTTTGTTCTTATGTTCATTTGGCAAACAGGTCAACATTAGGCAAACAGGTCCACATTAGGCAAACTAGTCAACATTAGGCAAACAGGTCAACATTTGGCAACAGGTCAACATTAGGCAAATAGATCAACATTAGGCAACAGGTCAACATTAGGCAAACAGGTAAACATTAGGCAAACAGACGAACATTAGGCAACATGTCAACATTAGGCAAACAGGTCAACATTAGACAAACAGGTCAAAATTAGGCAAACAGGTCAACATTAGCCAAACAGGTCAACACTAGGCAAACAGGTCAACATTTGGCAAACAGGTCAACATTAGGCAAACAGGTCCACATTAGGCAAACAGGTCAACATTAGGCAACAGGTCAACATTAGGCAACAGGTCAACATTAGGCAAACAGGTTAACATTAGGCAACAGGTCAACATTAGGCAACAGGTCAACATTAGGCAAACAGGTTAACATTAGGCAAACAGGTCAACATTAGGCAAACAGGTTAACATTAGGCAAACAGGTCAACATTAGGCATCAGTTCAACATTAGGCAAACAGGTCAACATTTGGCATCAGTTCAACATTAGGCAAACAGGTCAACATTTGGCAAACAGATCAACATTTGGCAAACAGGTCAACATTAGGCATCAGTTCAACATTAGGCAAACAGGTCAACATTTGGCAACAGGTCAACATTAGGCAAACTGGTCAACATTAGGCAAACAGATAAACATTAGGCAAACAGTCAACATTAGGCAACAGGTCAACATTAGGCAAACACAGACCTAATACATTCCACATCTCATATAAATAAGGCTAGCAGCAGACCCTTGTCAATAGTAAACATAATTTAACAAGTGGACAGTCAGGCGCATTTAGAGTACTCTAAGTCGACTCTGTCATGACTTGCCAATTTTTTCAATGACAGAAAAATAAAAAATAATATTTTGTAAACATTCCAGAAATATTGGTAAATTAATTACTAATTAAACTCTCATGAACGAGCAAATTATAGAGAGTTGTTGATTACTGAACTCACATGAGCGACCCTACAACATATAATAGGTAATCATTAATCACCGCCAGACAACGACCACATCATGGATGTGGTCGTTGTGGATGTGGGGAGACTGCTGGTCAGACTCTCGGAATTACCGCATTAAATTCATCATAATGATAACAGCAAAGTACAAACTTTAACAAATATATCAAGGATATAACATAACAAAATTGACACTACACTACATTTATTGACTATGAATCAGTGATGTAATAGATTAGATCAATGAGTCTAGAAGGTGACTCCTACCAATCTGAAGATAAACTCCTCTTATTCTACAAGAGTTCGAGCACCAAATACTACCTCATGAAGTAAGCTCTTAACAATAAACACAAAGTGATGACGCATGTTGTTTGCCTTTAGATGCCCACTTGGGGACTGCTAGCCTCAACCCTCTCTGTTTATAGGCGGCAAGAAGACAATATATTTTTCAAGGCGACAGACAATCCACAAACAATAAGAATATAAATAAATCACTTAATTTCTCAAACAACCAGAGATATTTTGATAAAAAAAAATCGATAGATATAGCATGATTAACAGATTAATCATAGTTAAAGTGTGACATATCAGACACACGCCTCAACAACCACCACAGTCATGTGTGTGTGACACCATCCTCAAGACCTGGACACACCTGCCTCCTCATACCCCACCTTCTTCCCCAGCTAATATCGACGGTGACACATTACCTCGCTTCATCTTACACCGTTAGTTTAACTGTATCTTCTGCTGGTGTGTATGCACTTCTCCTCGGCCTACGGTGATACTGGCAGCTTCACTGAAACATGCTTTTAATTACTCACGTCAGATTCTATACATAGAAAATAAATATTTGAAGAATTAATTTTCAAATTTCCTCCCAAGAACATAAAATATCAAACACACACACACACACACACACAAACACACAAACACACACACACATGCATGTGTGTGTGAGGGACCTGGTAGCCTGGTGGATAGCGCGCAGGACTTGTAATTCTGTGGCGCGGGTTCGATTCCCGCACCACGCAGAAACAAATTGGCAAAGTTTCTTTCACCCTGAATGCCCCTGTTACCAACAGTAAATAAGTACCTGGGAGTTAGTCAGCTGTCACGGGCTGCTTCCTGGTGTGTTTGTGTGTGTGTGTGGTGTGGAAAAAAAATAGTTAGTAAACAGTTGATTGACAGTTGAGAGGCGGGCCGAAAGAGCAAAGCTCAATCCCCGCAAACACAACTAGGTGAATACACACTCACATACACACACACAACACACACACACACACACACACACACACACACACACACACACACACACACACACACACACACACACACACACACACACACACACACACACACACACACACACACACACACACACACACACACACACACACACACACACACACACACACACACACACACACACACAGCCTAAATTGCTGCATAGCCACATCAGGAGAAAAACAACAGTAAAGGAACAGGTTATGAAATTAAGGATAGGGGCAGAAGGATTCACTACAAACGACAAGGAAGTGTGTGAGGAACTGAATAAGAAATTCCAAGAGGTCTTCACCTTAGAGCAAGGAGAAATCCCAGAGATAAGAGAGGGAATAGCTAACCAGGAACCACTGGAAGAGTTTGAGATTACCAGCGGGGAAGTAAGGAAGTGTTTACTAGAATTGGATGTGACAAAGGCTATAGGCCCAGATGGAATCTCCCCTTGCATACTAAAGGAAGGAGCAGAAGAACTGTGCCTCCCGCTCTCCATGGTGTATAACAAATCACTGGCAACAGGGGAACTGCCAGAAATTTGGAAAGCAGCTAACGTAGTCCCGATATACAAGAAAGGGGATAGACAGGAGGCACTGAATTACAGGCCAGTGTCCCTAACCTGCATACCATGCAAGATGATGGAGAAGATTGTGCGGAGAAAGCTAGTGGAGCACCTGGAGCGAAAGAGCTTTGTAACACAGCATCAACATGGATTCAGGGATGGCAGGTCCTGCCTCACAGGGTTACTTGAATTCTACGACCAGGCAACAAAAATAAGGCAAGAAAGAGAAGGGTGGGCAGACTGCATATTTTTGGATTGTCAGAAAGCCTTTGATACAGTGCCACACAAGAGGCTAGTGAAAAAACTGGAGATGCAGGCTGGAGTGAAAGGGAAGGTACTCCGTTGGATACAGGAGTACCTAAATAACAGGAGACAACGAGTCAGTGTGACGGGTGAGGTCTCAGATTGGCGAGACGTTACGAGTGGAGTACCGCAGGGGTCAGTCCTTGGACCTATACTATTTCTGATATATGTAAATGATCTTCCAGAGGGTATAGAATCGTTTCTCTCAATGTTTGCCGATGATGCAAAAATTATGAGGAGGATTGAAACTGAGGACGATAGTAGGAGGCTACAAGATGACCTAGACAGACTGAGTGAATGGTCCAACAAATGGCTGTTGAAGTTCAACCCGAGTAAATGCAAAGTAATGAAACTAGGCAGTGGAAATAGGAGGCCAAAAACAGGATACAGAATAGGAGATGAATTACTTAATGAAACGAACAGAGAGAAATATCTAGGAATTGATATCACACCAAACCTGTCTCCTGAAGCCCACATAAAAAGAATAACGTCTGCGGCATATGCGAGGCTGGCTAACATCAGAACAGCGTTCAGGAACCTGTGTAAGGAATCATTCAGAATCTTGTACACCACATATGTAAGACCAATCCTGGAGTATGCGGCCCCAGCATGGAGCCCGTACCTTGTCAAGCATAAGACGAAGCTGGAAAAAGTCCAAAGGTATGCCACTAGACTAGTCCCAGAACTAAGAGGCATGAGTTACGAGGAAAGGCTGCGGGAAATGCACCTTACGACACTGGAAGACAGGAGAGTAAGGGGAGACATGATCACAACCTACAAAATCCTCAGAGGAATCGACCGGGTAAACAAGGATAAACTATTCAACACTGGTGGGACGCGAACAAGGGACACAGGTGGAAACTGAGTACCCACATGAGCCACAGAGACGTTAGAAGGAACTTTTTCAGTGTCAGAGTAGTTAACGGATGGAATGCATTAGGCAGTGATGTGGGGGAGGCTGACTCTATACACAGTTTTAAATGTAGATATGATAGAGCCCATTAGGCTCAGGAATCTGTACACCAGTTGATTGACAGTTGAGAGGCGGGACCAAAGAGCCAAAGACCAACCCCCGAAGCACAAATAGGTGAGTACAAATAGGTGAGTACACACACACACACACACACACACACACACACACACACACACACACACACACACACACACACACACACACACACACACACACACACACACACACACACACACACACACACACACACACACACACACACACACACACACACACACACACACACACACACACACACACACACACACACACACACACACACACACACACACACACACACACACACACACACACACACACACACACACACACACACACACACACACACACACACACACACACACACACACACACACACACACACACACACACACACACACACACACACACACACACACACACACACACACACACACACACACACACACACACACACACACACACACACACACACACACACACACACACACACACACACACACACACACACACACACACACACACACACACACACACACACACACACACACACACACACACACACACACACACACACACACACACACACACACACACACACACACACACACACACACACACACACACACACACACACACACACACACACACACACACACACACACACACACACACACACACACACACACACACACACACACACACACACACACACACACACACACACACACACACACACACACACACACACACACACACACACACACACACACACACACACACACACACACACACACACACACACACACACACACACACACACACACACACACACACACACACACACACACACACACACACACACACACACACACACACACACACACACACACACACACACACACACACACACACACACACACACACACACACACACACACACACACACACACACACACACACACACACACACACACACACACACACACACACACACACACACACACACACACACACACACACACACACACACACACACACACACACACACACACACACACACATACACACACACAGAAGAAGGGAATGGAGTTTTAAGGAGATGGCCATCCCGGGCTGTGAGGAGTTCAGAGACTACATAGCAGGCACCATAAGAATGGGAGGACCAAGAATAGTAGTAGCAGTAATATACAACCCTCCACCAAATGACAGGAGACCCAGTCAAGAGTATGAAAACAACAACAAGGCAGTTAACACTATAATTGAGAGGGCAGCCTCTGCTGCCTGTAGAAATAGATCCCACCTGCTCATCATGGGCGACTTCAATCACGGAAAGATTGACTGGGAGAACAAGGAACCGCATGGAGGCGAGGATACGTGGAGAGCCAAACTATTGGAGGTGGTGACAAGCAACTTTTTAACGCAGCATGTCGGAGAACCCACAAGGATGAGAGGCAATGACGAACCAGCGAGACTCGACCTAGTCTTCACTCTGAACGACTCCGACATAAGAGAAATCGGTTTTGAGGACCCAGTAGGAATGAGCGACCACAGTGTACTGGTGTTTGAGTACTTGATTGAAGAAGGGTTATTGAACTCGAGGAGGGATACCGAAACCAAAAGGTTAGCATACCGAAAGGGAAACTATGAGGGGATAAGAAAATTCCTAACAGATATAGCATGGGAAACAGAGCTCAGAGGAAAGACGGCCCAAGATATGATGGATTACATCACGCAGAAGTGCAAGGACGCAGCAAACAAGTTTGTCCCAGTCCAAAAGGAAAACAGAGAAATGAAGATGAGAAACCCATGGTTTAATCAAAGATGTAGGCTAGCTAAGCAGCAAAGTAAAAGGGCATGGAGAAACTATAGGAATAACAGGACACTGGAGAGCAGAGAAAGATACCAGAATGCCAGGAATGAATATGTCATGATGAGAAGAGAGGCAGAAAGACAATACGAAAATGACATCGCAAGCAAGGCAAAGACTCAGCCTAAATTGTTGCATAGCCACATTAGGAGAAAAACAACAGTAAAGGAACAGGTTATGAGATTAAGGATAGGGGCGGAAGGATTCACTACAAATGACAGGGAAGTGTGTGAGGAATTGAATAAGAAATTCCAGGAGGTCTTCACCTTAGAACAAGGAGAAATTCCAGAGGTAAGTGAGGGAATAGCTAACCAGGAACCACTGGAAGAGTTTGAGATTACCAGTGGGGAAGTAAGGAAGTGTTTACTAGAGTTGGACGTGACGAAGGCTATAGGCCCAGATGGAATCTCCCCTTGGGTTCTAAAGGAAGGAGCAAGAGAACTGAGCCTACCAATCTCCATAGTGTATAACAAATCACTGGCAACAGGGGAACTGCCAGATATTTGGAAAGCAGCTAACGTAGTCCCGATATACAAGAAAGGGGATAGACAGGAGGCACTGAACTACAGGCCAGTGTCCCTAACCTGCATACCATGCAAACTGATGGAGAAGATTGTGCGAAAAAAACTAGTGGAGCATCTGGAGCGAAGGAACTTTGTAACACAGCATCAACATGGGTTCAGGGATGGCAGGTCCTGCCTCACAGGGTTACTTGAATTCTACGACCAGGCAACAAAAATATGGCAAGAAAGAGAAGGGTGGGCAGACTGCATATTTTTGGATTGTCAGAAAGCCTTTGATACAGTGCCACACAAGAGGCTAGTGCGAAAGTTGGAGATGCAGGCTGGAGTGAGAGGGAAGGTACTCCGGTGGATAGAGGAATACCTAAGCAACAGGAGACAACGAGTCTGTGTGAGGGGTGAGGTCTCAGATTGGCGAGACGTCACAAGTGGAGTCCCACAGGGGTCAGTCCTTGGACCTATACTGTTTCTGGTATATGTAAATGATCTCCCAGAGGGTATAGATTCGTTCCTCTCAATGTTTGCCGACGATGCAAAAATTATGAGGAGGATTGAAACAGAGGATGATAGTAGGAGGCTACAAGATGACCTAGATAGACTGAGTGAATGGTCCAACAAATGGCTGTTGAAGTTCAACCCGAGTAAATGCAAAGTAATGAAACTAGGCAGTGGAAACAGGAGGCCAGGCACAGGATACAGAATAGGAGATGAAGTACTTAATGAAACAGACAGAGAGAAAGATCTAGGAGTTGATATCACACCAAACCTGTCTCCTGAAGCCCACATAAAGAGAATAACGTCTGCGGCATATGCGAGGCTGGCTAACATCAGAACGGCGTTCAGGAACCTGTGTAAGGAATCATTCAGAATCTTGTACACCACATATGTAAGACCAATCCTGGAGTATGCGGCCCCAGCATGGAGCCCGTACCTTGTCAAGCACAAGACGAAGCTGGAAAAAGTCCAAAGGTATGCTACTAGACTAGTCCCAGAACTAAGAGGCATGAGTTATGAGGAAAGGCTGCGGGAAATGCACCTCACGACACTGGAAGACAGAAGAGTAAGGGGGGACATGATCACAACCTACAAAATCCTCAGGGGAATCGACCGGGTAAACAAGGATGAACTTTTCAACACTGGTGGGACGCGAACAAGGGGACACAGGTGGAAGCTGAGTACCCAAATGAGCCACAGAGACGTTAGAAAGAACTTTTTCAGTGTCAGAGTAGTTAGCAAATGGAATGCATTAGGAAGTGATGTGGTGGAGGCTGACTCCATACACAGTTTCAAATGTAGATATGATAGAGCCCAATAGGCTCAGGAATCTGTACACCAGTTGATTGACGGTTGAGAGGCGGGACCAAAGAGCCAGAGCTCAACCCCCGCAAGCACACACACACACACACACACACACACACACACACACACACACACACACACACACACACACACACACACACACACACACACACACACACACACACACACACACACACACACACACACACACACACACACACACACACACACACACACACACACACACACACACACACACACACACACACACACACACACACACACACACACACACACACACACACACACACACACACACACACACACACACACACACACACACACACACACACACACACACACAC
This sequence comes from Procambarus clarkii, assembly GCF_040958095.1. Taxonomy (NCBI): domain Eukaryota; kingdom Metazoa; phylum Arthropoda; class Malacostraca; order Decapoda; family Cambaridae; genus Procambarus; species Procambarus clarkii. The sequence goes on along the minus strand of NC_091150.1, from coordinate 61,451,799 downwards.
ACACACACACACACACACACACACACACACACACACACACACACACACACACACACACACACACACACACACACACACATACATATATTAGGTGAGTACACACACACCATCCCCACCCACCTCACCTCGTTCCATACCCCTGGATACTACCCCACTGAAGGATGTGCCTATCCAAGTAGCCCTGCCCATGGAACAGGCACAGATAGAATGAATTCTAGGATAGGATAGAATTCTATAACCAGGCGACAAAAATTAGGCAAAAAAAAACAAAAAGAGATGGGTAGGCAGATTGCACTTTCTTGGACTGACATAAAACATCTGACACAGTACCCCATAAAAGGCTGTTACAAAAGTTGGAGCAACAGGCAGGAGTAAAAGGTAAGGTACTGCAGTGGATAAAGGAGTATCTATGCAACAGAAAACAGCGAGTAACTGTGAGGGGGGAGGGGAGACATCAGACTGGCGAGATGTCACCCGCGGAGTCCCACAGGGCTCTGTTCATTGGCCCATCCAGTTTTTTATATATGTAAACGATCTTCCAGAGGGTATAGACTCTTTCCTCTCAATGTTTACTGATGATGCAAAAATTATGAGAAGAACCAAGATAGATGAAGATAGACAGAGAATACAGGACGACCTGGACAAACTGGAGGAATGGTCATGAAAATGGCTTCTAAAGTTTAACTCAGGAAAGTGTAAAGTAATAAAATTAGGTGAAGGGAGCTGTAGAGTGAACACAAGGTACCATCTGGGAGGTGAAATCTTGCATGAGTCAAATAAAAAGAATAATCTAAGAGTTGATATCACACCGAACCTTTACCCAGAGGCCCACATCAAAAGGATATCCTCAGCGGAATATGCTAGACTGGCCAACATAAGAAATACCTTTAGAAACTTGTGTAAGAAATCGTTCAGGACCTTCTATACCACTTATGTCAGACCAATCCTAGAGTAGGCAGCTCCAGCCTGAAGTCCCTACTTAGTTAAACACAAGAAAAAGTAAGAGAAGATTCATAGGAATGCCACCAGACTAGTCCCGGAACTGAGAGGTATGAAGAACAACTACCATGAAAGACTAAAGGAGTTTAACCTCACATCCCAGGAAGACAGAGGAGTAGGGGGAGACATGATAACCACCTGCAAAATTCTCAGGGGAATTGACAGGGTGGACAAAAAAGAAACTATTTAGCATAGGAAGAACACAAACAAGGGGAGTTGGGTGGAAATTTAGTATCCAAATGAGCCACAGAGGCATTAGATTTTTTCAGTGTTAGAGTGGTTAACAAATTGATTACATTAGGCAGATGATGCAAAACTGACGAGAAGAGTCGGGACTGAGATTGATTGTAGGGCATTGCAAACGGATTTGGTCATACTTCAGAAATGTTTTGAAAAATGGCTGCTAGAATTTTCCCTCCCAAATGCAAAATTATATGGACTGGAGCAGGAGTGCGAAAGGCCAGTGCAGTAGTGTAAGATGAAGGGAAGATTGATTCTTCAATCAGAAATGGAGGACCTGGGATTGGACATAACCCCAAATCTGACGTCAGAAGTCTACATTAGCAGAATAACAACAGCTGCATATGGCATACTGGCCAACATCCATGTATCCATAATTAATCTGGAAAACATGGTCTTTCCGAGAACCCTGCTAAGTATACAGCGAAGTAAGACCCACTCTTCAATATGCATTCCCAGCATGGAACCCTTACCTGAAAAAAGGACATGGAGAAACTAGAAAAGGTCGTGATATGCAAAAGACGCGTTCCTGAGTTTAAGGGCTTAAGTTATGAGGAAACACTAAGAGAACTGGACCTTACAATACTGAAGGAAAGGAAAGATAGGGAGGATTTTATAACAACATTTAGGAGTCGAAGGGAAATTGATAAAGCAAACAAGCAGCATTGTTCAAAGCTAGGAACAGCAGAACGAGGGGTCATGGATAGAAACTCGAGATGCAAATGTGACAGAGACGTCAGAAAGAACTTTTCAGTATCAGAGCTGACTACAGGTTAATAAGTCAGACGTAGAAGTCGTTGAAGCTAATTTGATTCCAAGTTTGAAATTTAAATATGATAAAAGCGTGATAAATGAGTCTTGGCAATAATTTATTTTACCTGCAAAAGCATACTACATAAATACCATAAAAACAAATGTAAAACAGAAACCAACAACAAAAGTACAAATTACAAAGGAACTAAACAATAATCCCCCAAACCAAACTCACACAAATACATGAAAACACTTAAATACAGACATACATAGCAACAAGTTCAAACAAAAAGACAAATACACAAGTCAGTCCAAAAAAGACACAAAAATTATCACAAGTTACAAACAATACAAATGAACAATCCTGAAGCCTGAAGGGCTCACAGCAAAAACAGCAATCGAAACACATCAATATGCCAAAGGCAAAGGACATACGTGAGAAGGCAATGCCTATACATATGTATGCGGGTAAGAATATTTTCTAGAACCGCAACAGTACACCTCCCAAACGATCTGCTCATCTTCCAGAAGGTGACGACCATACATCCCCCGAGGGCGCGTGATAAAATCTGGACACTAGAGATGAAAGTCTGCACGCCGAGCACCCACACAGTGGACTAGCACCAGGGAACCGGCAGCACCCGAACCCTCAGACTGGGTCTAGACTCATCATCAGCAACTGATACGGCGCCCCCCCCCCCCGACGAGGAAACCATTTCCCCCCACAAGGGGCGGCAACATGGGAGACAACACCACAGGACCCAAACTCGCAACAGATCGCCGGGCACCGGGCACAGGTGCAGAGCCCCCTCGTCGATCATCTCTCTTAAGAACTACCATGATTTCACGGGCCACATCATCCTCCACAGGGGGGGATGCACCTCCTTCCACTTCGGGGAGCCCACATCAGGAGGCGCAAGGGGATGGAAGGGTGGGGGGGCACCCCACACCGACAGCACTCATGGCAGACGCAGACGACGATGGCGCGGCACCCGGCGTTCGATCCTCACTAGCTGCAGCTTCTTTATGTACACGCTCGCCATCCAAGGGCACATCTACACCCTTCAGAGCCTCTTCAACAATCAGTGGTGGGAAGTCCTCCTCGTTGAATAGATTAATGTGGTCGACGGCACCCTCAGAGCACCCTGCAGCCATGTGGCCCGACAACCCACAACAAAAACAACTCCGTGGCTGCCGGGCGTAATAAAAACGGATGTAGTACCCAATCAGCCTGACAGAGGCAGGGATGTCAGATCGTAGCCTCATCTCCAGCGTTCGAATGCCGTTGTGGACGCCCCTCAAACGACCAAAGGAGATAACATTCATCCTCACATTCACTACTTTTCAAAACTGCCCAAAGTACCTCCTCAAAAAGTCTTATGGGAATTCAATAGGGGTACTATCTACACTGATATAGGTGGAAGTGCCACTGTGGTCGCAGATTACAACCGACCCAGCACAACCTGACAAATGGAAAGTACGCTCTTCAAATCGGCGCAAAAATACCCGGTAGTCCTGGCCAGTGGAGAGCTTCACCACCGCCCTATGCTTCGTCAACAGTTCCACACCATACACGGGACCCACGTCGATACCCAGCATAACAAATAACGTTTGTTCCGCTGTAGGGTAATCCACATTACCAGGATACTCCAAGCAAGCTGACTAAGCCCTCAGCACAGGGGTCAAAGGTCCCCCATCATGCAGAGCACGCCGGGCACAAGGCCCCAGCCAACCACCACACTACCGACCAGACGCTAGTTGGGGACCTGGCAATAATTGAAATAACGTTCGGAAGGCTGGGGAAGGAACCTTGCGGGACTCTGCAGGCACTTCTAGGTGAATACACACACACACCTCATTGAAACCCTAGCAACCATAAGCCCTCACCCAGTCCAATACTCACCCTAACCCCCCCCCAAGACCCCTTCCATCTTTCTCCCTTCCAATACTCACCCTGACCACCCTTCCCCCCATCTAACGCTCACACTGACCCCCTGATCCCTTCCAATACTCACCCTTGACCACTCTTTCCAATACTTACCCTGAACCCCTTTCCCCTTCCATTACTCACCCTGACCCCCTGACCCCCCCCACTTCTCCCTTCCAATACTCACCCCTGACCACCCTTTCCAATACTCACCCTGACCCCTACCTCCCTTCCCCCTTCCTAATCCTACATCTCTCCTCCCCCTTCCCTTGGCTTCCCTCCCCACCCTCCGAACCACTGTTTACTATCTCACGGCACAACAACACCGTCTAATTAGCCCAGCTCATGGAGGCGTCTGCTACACCAGTGGAGTGGGCGTCCTAGGGAAGAGTGAGCTTCAAGGTAATGTGCTCAACCAGATTCGATTACAAATAAAGACAGCAAACATGTGCAAAGATCACAAAAATATAATTCAGTACTCACAAAAACAAAGCTGTCAGGCATCCAAACCAATTCAGTGTTCTTGCAGGAATACTGTGTAGTAAGGAAAGAGAGGGAAGGGAAGAGGAGGGGAAAGAGTGGCTCCGCTGATGAAGAAGGATAGAGTTTCGAAGAGGTGGCCTTCTCGGACTGTGATATATACAACCAAATGATGGTAAAAAGAGTCCAATTGCATGTGGATTCCATCTGATGTTGGCTGCTGAATTTAGGAGGCCAACAAGATGGAGCTGATGAGTGAGCCAAACAATCTGTATTCAAATAAGGAGTTGAGTATAACCTAGGATTGTATATACGCAGTCTGAGAGCAATAATACACCAAGAACCTTAACAAACCCTTGTTGATCTGAGATAAAGTGAAATCTGCACTAGTAATTGTATCTATCATCATACTATCATGCAAGAAGAACCACACATCTATGGATCATCCAATATAATCAGCAACTCCTGGATGTTACTATTGCTCGGCTTAGACCCGGCGATATGTATCTCTGGAATTTTTTATTACCTGCTGATGTAGACCTGACCAAATGTAAACTGTCAACAAAATTTCCGTCACTATGTGATGGAGTGCAAAAGATATGTGATTTCAGAGAAAACATTATAACAATTGTTTAAGAAATGTGTAAACATTTCCTAGAAAATTATCTACTACCAGAAATTTAGCGAAATATTCCAAGTTTGCAAAGTGGAAGTAGTAACTGTTAGTGACTGTAACCTTTCCACAGTTGCCCACTGGTTAAGGGGAAGTGTGCAGGGTAATCATATCAGATGTGACACCAGCTCTCCACATATGTCAGCTGTTTAGCTTGAAGACTAAATGTGGTCGGTCTCTAACCCATTGTTGCTGTGACAATTTACAATAATTTCTTAAACTAGCTCATTAAGACTGTAACTTTCTTTGCTAAATGAATTGTGGGGTTCAGTCCCTGAGCCCGTTATGTGCCTCTGTAACCCTTTTCACTGTCGCCCACAGGAGGGGAATGAGGTGCATAATAAATAAACTAAACTAACCGGGCTGTGAGAGGGTTCAGAGGCTAATTAACAGTTAAAATGACAATTAGACTACCAAAGATAATATGTGGAGTAGTATATAACCATACAGAATTACAGAAGACCCTGTCAGGAGTTCGATAGAAACACCATGGTAATCATTAATATAATAGAGTGAGCAGCTTTTGTTGTCTGGAGGAATATATCCAGTCAGGTAATCAAGGAGACTTCAACAATGGAAATATTGACTGGGAGAACAGAGAACCACTCGAAGATATACAAACTTGGAGAGTTAAACTGTTGGACGTGGATATTAGAAGGGCTACTAAGTCAACATGTCAATATGTCAAGGGATCCACAAGAATTACAGGAAATAGTCAACTAGATAAACTTGATACGATATTAACCCTGAACGAGTCAGACATTTGGCAAATTAAATTGGAATCCCCACTGGGATTGAGCAACCACTGTTGACGTATACTTGAGTATCTGGTGGAAATGGGAATTATCTACCTACGGAGATTGACAGCAAAATGTTGTCTGGACTTTGGAACGTTAACATTCCGAAGTGTTAACTAAGGTGAGATGAGAAAATTGGGAAACCGTGTGAAATGGAACTCGAAGAAACATCTGTACAAGACACGATGAATTACATCACCCAGAGGTGTCAGGGGGTGGTAGATGAGTTCACCCCAACTGGAAAAGAAATAGGGGTAAAAGAGGAATCTATGCATTCGATGAGTCACACTAACGTGGTTGAAGTATGTTGACCAATCCACACACTAGAAAATGAAGGGACGACGACGTTTCGGTCCGTCCTGGACCATTCTCAAGTCGATTATCAACTAGAGAATGGCCCAGGACGGACCGAAACGTCGTCGTCCCTCCATTTTCTAGTGTGAAGAATCTATGGTTTAATCAGGCATATAAGGAAGCAAGATTAATAGAGTACCAATATATCGATAAACTGTAGAAATAACATATCACCAGAGAGCAGAGGGCCAGGAATGAGTGCCTCAGTGTGAGAAGAGAAGATGAGAGAAAGCATGCAAATGAAGTAGCACAAAAAACCAAGACTCAGCCAAAAATGTTCCACAGCAAAACAACAGTAAAAGAACCAGTAAAGGAACTCAGAATAAGAGAAATGTGTGATGAGCTCGACAAAAGTTTGAAGGTCTTCACAATAGAGCAAAGATATGTCCTTTAATTAAGAGAGCTGGTTGAAAACCAAGAAGTTTTGGAAGAATTTTAGATCAATTGAGAAGAGGTAAGGAGGCCTCAGCTGAAACAGGGCACAACAAAGGCCGTTAGACCTTAATATATCTCACCGTGGATACTAAAGGAGGGAGCAGAAGCATTATTACTGCCACTCTCTTTTGTGTATAATAGACCACTGGAAACTGGAGACCTATAAGAAAGTTGGAAGAATGATAACTTTGTCCAAATATACAAAAATTAGTGACAGGCAAGAAACACTGAACTACAGGCTGGTTTCTCTAACTGGTATACTATGGAAGATGATTAACCTTCAGATTAACTATTGCTGCACTTGCTGGTTTACATACAACTTCGTTCGACTCCTTACTGTACCTTAACTCTACCGATGGCGTAGACATTGCATGATGGAGTACGGTATTCACAGTCTATTGCACCTGGATGTACTCCCGAGAAAATTTATTTTACAGTCATTCACTCAATTTCATGAGATTATTCGCACCGCAGGATTCCGTCTTCTTGCAGGAATAACAACAAATTTAAATGCTAAATTAACTTGACAACCCTAAGGACTTTTTCAGTGTCAGAGTAGTTAACAGATGGACTGCATTAAGTTGTGATGTGGTGGAGGCTGACGCCATACACAGTTTCAAATATAGATATGATAGAGCCCAGTAGGCTCAGGAATCTGTACACCAGTTGACTGACAGTTGAGAGGCGGGACCAAAGAGCCAAAGCTATATCCCCGCAAGCACAACTAGGTGAGTACAATTAAGTGAGTACTGGCTCTCACTAGAGACCAAACTAGGTCTTTGTCCAGAATTTAGGGAGATGGGATTCGAACACTTGCATGTGCACTTTGAGCTCATTGGATTAGTTTCCTCGACTCCCGTGCACGTACAACACCTCAGTACCATGAAACTTTGAGTCAGCAGTGGGAAACATTCTCACACTCATCTAGTTGAACATAAAATGAAGTTTGAGAACGTTTAGACGCTTGCCATGATACTGAAGGACAGAATCGTTAGGATTGAATGTGACTTCTTGTGAATTAGGCATTAATTAGTTCAGACTCATAATATTAGGGTTAGATGTTCTTTTGTTTTAAAATCCTCATATTTACTGTATATTGCACATGGCAACAAATACAAACCCGTGAGAATGGCTCGTGTTTCAGTAGACACGTTGTTACGACGTGTGTTTCCCTCCTACCCTGCCCGTGAATGTGGCGACTGGATCAACATCGGATGATGAGAGTAAAGGTTCCTGACGATGTGAGGACGATCAGGCCTCAGGAGTACGTGACACTGACGGCCAGGAAAAGCTACAGACAACAGTAAGCCGTGTTCACCTTCATCTCAAAGCCTGCTTCATTCCTTATGATTTGATGGAACTATTTAATGCAGCAAGTATCTCACCGGAGCTTCGGCTCAGTAAGCTGGAGGCAAATTTCAAGCATCATGGGATTAAAGAGGATGTAAACAAGAAATCGGTACTCTATGTTTCACTCGGAGCAACAGTTTATGGTGTGCTGGGAAATATGTCAGCATCATAACTGCCGCACATGAAAGACTATAACGACTTGATTACTTAGCTTAAAATGTCATTATATAGTGAAACCTCCATATCACAGGAGTTTGGTTGATTTGTAGAAGATTATGAAAATACAGCAGGATACATTGTAACTATTGTGGCTGTAGAAGCAGTAGTGTAAACTGTAGGTTTAAGGTTTTCCTGCACAACTATTGTAAAAAGAAAGAACATAGGAAAAAAAGGAGTGTAGAGTCTACTTGAAAGTAAATAGTAACAGTATGGAGAGCAATCTGGGAATGAGGAAAAAGGAGAGAGAACTTTAAAGTGGTCATGGCAGTAGAAGAAGGTAAGCTGACGGAAGAAGCTCCAGGTGAGGAAAGCAAACTATATTCAGTGAATCAAACGGTATTCCATTTATAGTCAGAATGTTGTTAAAGATTCGCTACCTGGAACAAACAGTTCCAAGCAACACAGGCTATGGTGAGCCCGTATATAGTCAGAAGTGGTAAGTTCTTAGATCAATGGGAGGGTAATTCCCTTGGAATAGAACACTGATGCCACAGTGTCAACATTGTCACAGAATGGGGCAGATTCCTTGTATCTAAATGTAAAACCCATGTTTGAAATAATTAAGTGTTAATGGTAGTTTGAAAATTAAGGTTTATGGAACAGTTTCTGACCATGGTAGATGATTCACATAATCCTAGTCTATGTGTAAAAGACGTAGTGGATAAAGTTTGAATTTTCCTATCTTGCTTGAATAAATTGTGTATAGTGAAAGATAAATTGTACGGAAGATATATTGTAAACATTTTAACAAATGCAAAAACCAGTAAATAGCATGACAGAAAAGTTCCCACTCATAAGTGAGACAAGAACAGTTCATTTCCACTGCAAGCAATTACAAGAAACAGCTTTTGAAAGACATGCTATAGAGGGCATTTTAGAACCAGTTACATATACAGAATCAGCAGCCCCATTTCTGCCAGTGCTGTAGGCAGACTTAAAATCAATAGGAATATGTGCTAATTTTAAAGAACTAAATAATTACAATCATTGTGAGAAATATCCTTTGCGCAAAATCAATGTATTGTCAGCAGTTTGTAGGGGACAATATTTACAATGAGTGGTTTAAAGGATGCTTCTTTATAAATTCATATTAATGAGAAGAACCAGAAATTGTTGGTGATTAACACTCATGAATGGGTTATTCAGGTATAAAAGACTTCATTTTGGATATAATTTATATCATAATTATTAGTAAAGTTTAAGGGAGTGGATAGTTTCTGTCATAATATAATTTATGGAGAGAAGATAGTGGAACATGATGCTAGATTGTTGAAGGGTTGATTAAGTTGCAAGAACATAATGTTAAGATTAATAAGGTAAAACAGTGTTGAAAACCAAATCTATTGAATATCTGGGGAACTATCTATCTGGTAAAGGGTTTATTCTCTCACAAAAATATAGTAACTATAATATATACCCTCAACCCCTACATCAGGGGGGACGTACAGTCTTTCTTGAGGTTGGTAAATTATTTTCAGGAATATAAAGCAGGAACTGGAAATTTGTCTATTCTTTCTAGTTTCACTGATAATCGCTCTTTAAAAATAGAGGTAGTTACTTTCCCAGTGGGATTGGGCTGTGTTTTTCTTATAAGAAACTCATGGTCAAGGAAAAGCAGACAAATTTTCTAGTAACAAATTATTTTCTGCAGAGCAAAATTATACTTAATTGAACAAAGAATCTTCAACTTCACCACTTGGACTGAACGGTAGAGCGACGGTCTCGCTTCATGCTGGTCAGTGCTCAATCCCCGACCGTCCAAGCGATTGGGCACCATTGCTTTCCCCCGTCTCATCCCAAATCGTTATCCTGATCCCTTCCAAGTGCCATATCATTGTAATGGCTTGGCGCTTTCCATTGATAACTCCCTTCCCTTCAACTTCAGAATTTGTGGTAAGAACATGTGGTAAACATTTGGTCAACATGTGGTAAACATTTGGTCAACATGTGGTAAACATTTGGTCAACATATGGTAAACATTTGGTCAACATGTGGTAAACATTTGGTCAACATGTGGTAAACATTTGGTCAACATGTGGTAAACATTTGGTCAACATATGGTAAACATTTGGTCAATATGTGGTAAACATTTGGTCAACATGTGGTAAACATTTGGTCAACATATGGTAAACATTTGGTCAACATGTGGTAAACATTTGGTCAACATGTGGTAAACATTTGGTCAACATGTGGTAAACATTTGGTCAACATATGGTAAACATTTGGTCAACATGTGGTAAACATTTGGTCAACATGTGGTAAACATTTGGTCAACATGTGGTAAACATTTGGTCAACATATGGTAAACATTTGGTCAACATATGGTAAACATTTGGTCAACATGTGGTAAACATTTGGTCAACATGTGGTAAACATTTGGTCAACATGTGGTAAACATTTGGTCAACATGTGGTAAATATTTGGTCAACGTATGGTAAACATTTGGTCAACATGTGGTAAACATTTGGTCAACATGTGGTAAACATTTGGTCAACATGTGGTAAACATTTGGTCAACATATGGTAAACATTTGGTCAACATGTGGTAAACATTTGGTCAACATGTGGTAAACATTTGGTCAACATGTGGTAAACATTTGGTCAACATGGGTATAACAACATCTCACTATACTGCAATGGAACTGTAATGGAGTTCGCAATAGAATTAATGACATCATACAATACGCTCGTGAACACCAAACTGACGTCATAGTGCTACAGGAGACGCTGGTAGGTGATGACTTCAACCCAAGGTTCAGCGGTTATCGCAAGTTCTCCCTGCCCTCTGGGGAAAGAAAACGGGGTCTCATCACTTTTGTAAATAACAACATTTCCGCACAGATTATTGATGACCTGCACATGGGGGATGAGTTTGAATCACTGGGAGTAACCCTTTACTTAAACAATAATGCCCTACATATAATCAACCTATATGTGCCACAGAGTAAACTTGACCTTGACGCACTGCCTGAGTTTGTTAATGAAGAACCTGCCCTGCTGGTCGGTGACCTTAATGCCAGACACCCACACTTTGGTGCCAACTGTCATCAGCACAATGTCAATGGACGGAAACTGTCACTCTTTGTCAGGGGAAGTGAAAACCTTAGAGTCCTGGGTGATGAACAGCCAACTCACCTCAGAGGAGGAAGATTAGATTATGCTCTCCTGCTGAATGCACAGGACACGGATGCCAGTACACACATTGTGCACAGTTTATGTAGTGACCATTGGGCACTGATTACCACCGTCGACATGAGCAAGAGAAGGAAAGAGACAAATAAAATAAAAAGGTTATCACTCGGACCAGATATGAGACCGCACTTCATAAGCAGGATGAGTGACTGGTTCACGGAATACCAAATCCCAGAAGACATTGACACATTTGTTGATGACCTTAATTACCAAATTGAGAGCTGTCTAAGAGTACCGCGCCGTACGCCTGGGTGAAGTAACCCTCAGAGAAAGAAAATAAAATGGTATGAGAATGATTACATAAAAATGATTAATGCAAATGTGCGAGACATGAGTAGAGAGTACCGGAGACATCCCACTGAAAGTAACCAAGAGTTGTTTAAAACTGTGTGTCAAGTAGCCAGGGAAGAGAAGATTAAAGAGCGGGAAAGACAATGGCTTGAGTTCACTAGCTCTATTGGACGAGAAACATCTGCAAGACAAGTGTGGGCAAAAATTCAGATAGCTAAGGGGGGCAGAGCCCGGCCTGCGGCTCACAAAAACCCCCAGGGTAAGGCTGAGGAACTAATTCACAAGTGGAGTGATGCAGCATCATCCTCCTCCTCTCTCCCTGCAGAATTCAGCAGGGAACAGCTCCTGCGACATGATGACAGAAGAGTTAGGATAACAAGAACACTGTCTAGTGATGACGAATATGGGGAACCAATCACAGCCCAAGAAGTAAGGGGCGCTATGAAAAAGAGTAAAAGTACAGCACCTGGTGAAGATAGCGTCACCTACGACATACTCAATGCACTGTGTGAAGTGTCTGGGAATCCACTACTCCACCTGTTTAACAAGTCATTCCTAAGTGGAGTGTTGCCCACACAATGGAAACACGCAATAATTGTTCCAATACAGAAGCCTAATGACCCTGGTAATTACAGACCTATCAGTCTCGTGTCATGCACTTGCAAGATGCTTGAAAGGATCATCCTAAACCGACTGTTGCACAAAATAGGCAGGTTAGGGGAGGGGGTCAATGGATTTGTTAAAGGACGGAGCACAGCAAATTGTATAGTTAATTACTTGGCTAATGACACGGCTAGGTACTCTGTATTTGTTGACATCAAAGGAGCCTTCGACAAAGCACACGGGATTGCGCTCCTGGACGAGCTTGCATGCATGGGTGTCAAGGGGAGACTCATGAAATGGGTTGAAGACTACCTCACAGGAAGGAATACAAGGTTTGCTTCAATGGAGCAGTCTCCAGAACAATGAATATGGAACTCGGGACCCCCCAAAGCGGAGTCTTAGGCCCTACACAACCCGTTCTCGCAAATTTAATAAGTCATTATTGACTTATTAAATATGTGCATAGGTGACATACTTAACATAATAGTTTCCCTTGAAAAGCTTCATAGAAAACACCGACCTTACCTAACCTACTTAGTATGTTAAGATAAGCATCTTATTGCTTCGTAATTACAATTATTACCTAACCTATACCTATAATAGGATAAGTAACAATTGTAATTACGAAGCTATAAGATGCTTATTTTAACATACTAAGTAGGTTAGGTAAGGTCGGTGTTTTCTATGAAGCTTTTCAAGGGAAACTATTATGTTTAGTATGTCACCTATGCACGCAACTAATAAGTCAATATTGACATATTAAATTTGCGAGAACGGGTTGGCCCTACACTATTCAATGTACTTATGAACGCCACTGCAAATATTGATTTTCCGGAAGGAACACAACAAGTGGGATATGCAAATGATGTTCTAATACAAGCTCCCACCTTGGGAAAAATTGAACAGTCCATTGAACTCCTTGGAAGGAAATGTATTGAGCTCGATTTCACTCTCTCCACAAACAAGACGAGGGCATCCTCCCATCACAAGCGGAGAGCAAATGAAGAACTGCAAATTAATGGTGTAACACTTGAATGGGTTGACCACTATCGGTACCTTGGCGTCACTGTCGGCTCTAACAAGGGAAAGAAAGAGGAGCTCAATCAACTCATAGAAACATGCAAAAGTCGACTCAGGGCACTGAAAGCTATGACCTGGAATGGACATGGAGCCTCTATTGCCGTGCTTAAAATGATGTACACAGCCTATGTGCGCTCCGTCATAGACTATGCCGCACCAGTTCTGTGCTCCTACTCCCAAAGCGATATGAAAAGGCTTGAAAGGATTCAAAATGAAGCCATGACAATCATTCTTGGAGTTCCAAGAACTGCCAAAACGTCTAATCTACGAGAGGAGTTGTCCCTTCCCAGTGTTAAAAGCAGAATTCAGGAGCTGAATGCTAAGCTTGCAATTAGGATAGCCAGAGATCCCCATTACAATGATATTGCTAAGAAAAAACTGAGCTCTGTGCTACTTTCAGGGGGAAAAAGGAAAAGCAAAAAATGGCATCACAGATCAGTCTGCTACCTTGAAGAGCTTCACCTGCTTGAGCAAGCCCGTGAGCTCCTGCCTGTAGAGAGGTTACCTCCCTGGGAGGATGACTCATGCAAGATCATCATCAATGAAATGGCAACGAAAAAATCCAACATGATACCACAAGAAATGAGGCGCAAGTATCTCGAGGAAATTTATAAAGAAGCCGGAGATGAACTAGATCAAATCTACACTCACGGGTCATCTAATCCTGTCAATGGCAGGGCTGGTGCAGCATACACGGTAATCAAGGGTAATACTTTCCAACGCAGAAATGAAGAAAAAGCGCGTATTGAGAACTATGCCTCTTCAACGCAAGCAGAGCTAACTGCCATTGTTATGGCGTTAAGGTTTCTTGAACGGAACACTAATGGTGCAGTCATTTGCACCGATTCAAAAGCAGCACTACAAAGCCTAAGTAAAAATCAGGCAGAAAATCTTGCAATAGTCGCTGAAATTATTGAGCTGCGAGAGTACTTACCAATCAGGGAAGAGTCATCAAGTTTCTGTGGATCCCCTCCCATGTTGGAATATGTGGGAATGAACGAGCAGATGTGCTGGCTGTTCAAGGCGCTGAAGGAGACCATATTGAATACTTCATACCCAAGACTCTACTACAAATTAGAGGTATTATCAGGCAACATCACCGTGACAAGGTAACTGAGGAAAGGAGGATAGAAGCACAAACCAGTGAATCTGTACGATGGTACAACATGGTTGCAGCTGGCAATCCCAGTCATTATGGCCGAAGAGGAGGAGGACGAGGGAGAGAATCAGTAATAGCGAGAATCCGTCTTGGATACAAATATCCATGGAGATTTGGAATGGAAACAACAGTTGATCAGCGAAGTTGCAGAATCTGTGGTGAGAGTGATGGACACCGCCTTGACCACTATCTACGTGAATGTGAACACCTGAGAGACATTAGGAATATGTGTAGAATAATAAACCCCACATTGTTTGAGTAAGGAAAACACTATTTGTAAAATATTGATACTGTTCTTAAAAGATTTCCCCATTTTGCACCCGCAATATAATGTAAGCTTTTAAGGGATGATAGCTGTTAATCTTCTTGTTTGAGGAGTTGTTCACTTGAGACAGTTAAGCAAGTCCCAGCTGTGTCTGGGTACAAGTGACAGGATGAACAACCCAGCGGTTTTTCTTCCTATTGGGGAGTGTTGTACATGCTGCTATTGCGGTGTGTCCACTCACAAGATGAGTGGCGCTGCCCAATAAACTCGCCCCTCGGGGCAAAATTTAAAATTTAAATGTGGTAAACATTTGGTTAACATGTGGTAAAATTTTCATGTATATTCTTCCGATTCGGAAATTTCACGTTACCCCAGACCATAAACCCTTATTCAGATTGTTTAATTGAGTAAACAAATCCCAGTCAATGACAATGTAAAGTTGAACGTTAAAGCAGTCTCTGTGGTGTAGTAGTTAAGACGCTCTCCAGGCGTTTCGCAAGCGCTTTGTCCTAGGTTCGTAACCTGGCCGGGGAGGATTTACTGAGCGCAAAGCCTTAACTGCAGCCTCTGTTTAACTCAGCTGTAAAATGGGTACTTGGTTGTTAAACGATTTTTTGCGGGATCGTATTCCAGGAAATATAGGATAAAGGACCTGCCTGAAACGCTACGCATACTAGTGGCTGTATGAGAATGTAAAAACTCTTCTATATATATATTGTGACGATAATCTCTTTCAAGAGAGATTGAGCCTGCTCTTCCCTATATCAGTCACGTCATTCTACAAGTACAAGATGCTACATTAAAGATACGTCCACCAGTAGCACAAAACGTTTTGACCAGGAAGCAAAGCGTACCCTGCACCACCCATCACGCCGGCTCACCGCCCGTCGTCAACGAGCTAACTACCCATTCTCCGCCTGCCTGCTCCTGATTGGCTGATGTATCGCCGACAGCACACCTGCACCTGCACTCACGCCCTCTACCTGAGTCGACATCTGGGCCAGCTCAAGCCGTCCTCCTCAGAATATTCCTGTGCTCTTAGAAGTTGACATCTCTCTCTGGTATACTAAGCCCTGGCTGTCGTATACTAAGGGAGGTAGCAGCTATAGCCAATATTCTCAGCACCTGATTATTATTGTGTTGCACATTATTTTATTGTAGAGTAAATTTTCATATCTAGTAATTATTCATGTTGTTTTGTTTGTTGACTTGTTTTGAATTTTACGTAAGCCAAGGGATTATCTTTGTTCATATTTTGTTTTCTAAAGTAATTAAAATTTCATTGTTTATATTTTGTGTTTTGCGTGTCTTCCCATTACCTTACCACAGACAAACAGGCAAGCAGTCTCTTTTTTTTGTAAGTGTGACCAGGCATTGACACCTGCCATTGGAGGACTGCCGAACATCAACACTCCAACACTTTACCGTCACAATATATAAATAAATATATAATATATATATATATAATATATATATATATATATATATATATATATATATATATATATATATATATATATATATATAAATTCACAGTTCAAGTGTTATTTAGTGTTTAAGTGAGGCAAAGACAATGCAGTTCAAGATGGTTTAAGCAGAGTGCTTGTTAAGGAGAAAATTATATGCTAATCGTGAAGGGGAATATAATAATTTGTAGAGAACATTTCATATGAGGATATTTAATTTCATATAATTAGGAAGGCAAGTAGTAGAGACTCCAAGTTAATGAGTTTTGTAATTTATGGAAAGACTAGCTGTACCCGGCCATGCGTTGCTGGGGGTCAGCAACGCAAGTGCATTGCTGACCCACAGCAACCCTGCCCCTGTCTCCCTGTCCTTCCCCACCATTGTCCCCTCCTCCGTTCCGTCATCTTCGCAGCCATTCCCTACTCCCCGCCCCCTCGTCCTCCTAACCATTCCCCACTCCGCCGTCCATTCGCTCTTTCCACCATCTCCCACTCCCCGTCCCCCTCGTCCTCCCTACCATTCCCCCCTCCCCCTTCCCCTCATCCTCCCCTCTATCACCCCCACTTCCCTGTCCCATTGTCCTCCTCCACCAATCTTCATTCCCCTGTCCCCTCATCCCCACCATCCCCAACTCCCCCTGTCCCCTCGTCCTCCGCACCATTACACCCCTCCCCTGTCCCCTCGTCCTTCCCAGAGCATTAAATGATCTGATGTTCCAATCACTGAAAAATAAGTAGAACAATTAAAAAAAACGAAATGATAAACAATGACAAAATAAAAATATAAACTATACTCATGAAACGAACTGGATGGTAAACAACAGCTCAATTCCAACACAATGTCAAACAAAATAATTCAATAAAAGTTAAAATAAATCAAAATCTTTGAAAAGTAAATTTATCAATGCAATCGGAAACATTGAAATGGTATTCGTAACAAATTTAGTATAGCATGTGTGTAGCTATTACATGCAACAGATGGCGCTGTTTTTGAAAAATAACATGTTTTTACCTGTCATTTATATAGTAGGTATATAAAAACACGCACCTATTTGAATGCAACGTCATGTCAAAATTTCAAAGCAATCGGTAAAGAGGTTTCGAAGATTTCTCTCAAATGAAAAACACATGAAAAACACAGTTTTTCAAAAAAGCTTGTTTTTTTCCGTCACAGACATGACATCTATATATTATGTATATATAAACCCGCTCGGATGCGAATGAAACATTGTGTGAAATTTCAAAGCAATCGGTGAAGAACTTTCGGAGATTAGCGATTTTGAACATTTCCATTTTTATTTATATGGATGGTAACTTACTATTGTCTGAGAGTGCCTCAGTGACGGCTGGGTACTTACCAGGATGCTTTCTTATATTGAAATATGACAGTGGAATTAAGATGTAATATTTTGGAACAGCTGCATGGTCGCCATAACGGAATGAATGCAACGAAAGCAGTAGTTAGAAGTTGTGTTTGGTGGCCAAACATGGATCAAGATATTGCTAAAGTAATGTCGAATTGTCATTTGCTATCGGAATTTACAAAAACAGCAACCTCCATTACTTTCCTGGATATGCATTGGAAAACGCTGATCTAAATTTTATGTTGTTTGTGTAGAAGCAATGGGTAATGAGTATTATTTAATGATTCATTAAATTTTTTTCAATGTTCACAAGTGTAGTTCAACATTATCAATAACAAGGGAATTGTTAATGAGGTCATTCTGTAATTTTGTAATTAATTTATTTCTTTACTGTAATAAAACCCATTAAAATTCCTGTTGTTTGGAACACTTCTTTGTCAGCTCTTTTCTCCTGAGGGATGCAGTTGAATCTTTCCTCTTCTTAAGAGATTTAGTTGAAAAACTTCTATTTGGGGGGATGTGGATGAAACTTTATTTTTCTTTGGGGGATGTGGATGAAACTTTCTTCTTTTTTGGGATGTGGATGAAACTTTTTTCTTTTTGAGGACGTAGTTGAAACTTTCTTCATTTTGTGGGATGTAGTGGAAACTTTCTTCTTCCTATGAAATGTAGTTGAAACGATCAGTTTAGCTATAACGCAAAGTTGACAATTCCATTTTTTAAGTAGTATTATACAATATCTCATGGTGTAGAGCATGGTGTAGTTTACAGATCGCACTGTAAACAAGATGAAAGGAATTGTCCCTTGTTACCTGATACCAATCGTGTAAGTCATTACGTTAATATTAATCTGAATGAAGATATCAACGATTCCTAATTTACTTCTGAGAACTTAGTCAAAGTAATCTACCACTTACTCTAAGTCAAATCGTCTTAATCTCAAAATGAATATTTTTTACATATATAGTGTTTTGTAGTTAACATGAAAAGCAACACAGCTGTATGAACAATAGGAAGTCCTAAAAATAAAATTTCATTAAAATCTAAATGTTTTCAATATATTCCAAATTTAAATAAGAAACTATTTAAGTTGGTCCTTAACAACAAGACAAGTGTCAGTGCAGGATAAACGCTTCCCCATGAGTTTATCCTTCAGTGAGAATATACCGTGATGGTCACGGGTCACCTGTCCTACGACCCTCAGTACGTACCGTGATGGTCACGGGTCACCTGTCCTACGACCCTCAGTACGTACTGTGATGGTCACGGGTCAGCTGTCCTACGACCCTCAGTACGTACCGTGATGGTCACGGGTCACCTGTCCTACGACCCTCAGTACGTACCGTGATGGTCACGGGTCACCTGTCCTACGACCCTCAGTACGTACCGTGATGGTCACGGGTCACCTGTCCTACGACCCTCAGTACGTACCGTGATGGTCACGGGTCACCTGTCCTACGACCCTCAGTACGTACTGTGATGGTCACGGGTCACCTGTCCTACGACCCTCAGTACGTACCGTGATGGTCACGGGTCACCTGTCCTACGTCCCCTCAGTACATACTGTAATGGTCACGGGTCACCTGTCCTACGACCCTCAGTACGTACTGTGATGGTCACGGGTCACCTGTCCTACGACCCTCAGTACATACTGTGATGGTAACGGGTCACCTGTCCTACGACCCTCAGTACATACCGTAGCATCAATGCCTAATAATTCCTGTATGGGCTCGTCGAGCGTAATTACACTTTTAGTGTGCTGGATAGGTTAGGTTAGTAGGCCGGTTAATCATCGTTCCCTTTTGATAGGATTTCCAGCGTAGCAGGAGACAAAGCTCAGTAGAACAGCAGAACGCAAGAGACAAAGCTCAGTAGAACAGTAGAACTTGGTTGACACGTGCACCAGATCAAGAAGTCTTGGCCATAAAGGATTAAATACATTGTGCTGGGTGTAAGGTGAGAGTGTGGCTGCTGGAGGCAGTCGTTGTTGTGGCAGTGAGTGCTGGGCCACCACTGCCCCGCCCACACCTTGTGGCAGTGTGTGCTGGGCCACCACTGCCCACCCACACCTTGTGGCAGTGAGCGCTGGGCCACCACTGTCCTCCCACACCTTGTGGCAGTGAGCGCTGGGCCACCACTGTCCTCCCACACCTTGTGGCAGTGAGTGCTGGGCCACCACTGCCCGCCCACACCTTGTGGCAGTGAGCGCTGGGCCACCACTGTCCTCCCACACCTTGTGGCAGTGAGCGCTGGGCCACCACTGTCCTCCCACACCTTGTGGCAGTGAGTGCTGGGCCACCACTGTCCCACCCACACCTTGTGGCAGTGTGTGCTGGGCCACCACTGTCCTCCCACACCTTGTGGCAGTGAGTGCTTGGCCACCACTGCCCCGCCCACACCTTGTGGCAGTGAGCGCTGGGCCACCACTGTCCTCCCACACCTTGTGGCAATGAGTGCTGGGCCACCACTGCCCCGCCCACACCTTGTGGCAGTGAGTGCTGGGCCACCACTGTCCTCCCACACCTTGTGGCAGTGAGTGCTGGACCACCACTGTCCTCCCACACCTTGTGACAGTGAGTGCTGGGCCACCACTGCCCCGCCCACACCTTGTGGCAGTGAGTGCTGGGCCACCACTGCCCCGCCCACACCTTGTGGCAGTGAGTGCTGGGCCACCACTGTCCTCCCACACCTTGTGGCAGTGAGTGCTGGACCACCACTGTCCTCCCACACCTTGTGGCAGTGAGTGCTGGGCCACCACTGCCCACCTACACCTTGTGGCAGTGTGTGCTGGGCCACCACTGTCCTCCCACACCTTGTGGCAGTGAGTGCTGGACCACCACTGCCCCGCCCACACCTTGTGGCAGTGAGTGCTGGGCCACCACTGTCCTCCCACACCTTGTGGCAGTGAGTGGTGGGCCACCACTGCCCACCTACACCTTGTGGCAGTGAGTGCTGGGCCACCACTGCCCGCCCACACCTTGTGGCAGTGTGTGCTGGGCCACCACTGCCCGCCCACACCTTGTGGCAGTGAGTGCTGGGCCACCACTGTCCTCCCACACCTTGTGGCAGTGAGTGCTGGGCCACCACTGCCCACCTACACCTTGTGGCAGTGAGTGCTGGGCCACCACTGCCCCACCCACACCTTGTGGCAGTGTGTGCTGGGCCACCACTGCCCACCCACACCTTGTGGCAGTGAGTGCTGGGCCACCACTGCCCGCCCACACCTTGTGGCAGTGAGTGCTGGGCCACCACTGTCCTCCCACACCTTGTGGCAGTGAGTGCTGGGCCACCACTGTCCTCCCACACCTTGTGGCAGTGAGTGCTTGGCCACCACTGTCCTCCCACACCTTGTGGCAGTGAGTGCTGGGCTACCACTGTCCTCCCACACCTTGTGGCAGTGAGTGCTGGGCCACCACTGTCCTCCCACACCTTGTGGCAGTGAGTGCTGGGCCACCACTGCCCGCCCACACCTTGTGGCAGTGAGTGCTGGGCTACCACTGTCCTCCCACACCTTGTGGCAGTGAGTGCTGGGCCACCACTGTCCGCCCACACCTTGTGGCAGTGAGTGCTGGGCCACCACTGTCCGCCCACACCTTGTGGCAGTGAGTGCTGGGCCACCACTGCCCACCCACACCTTGTGAAAGTCACGTTAATTGAGCGCAAGGGAGTAGGTTCTCTGGTGTTCGGAGGTTTAATGTCTTAATTAGTTAAAACACCATAATTCCCTCTTATCTTATAAAGGTATTATGGGGAATGATTTCCTGTACACATCTCCCTTACTATTAGTTATACTCAGTAGTTATACTGCTAGAACTTAAATTCAGTGTCGATAACAACCATTTCTGAAGAGACATTCCTGCATTAGAAAGCTTTTCATTACATATTAGTTTGATTTGAGCCTCAATGACATGGTTTTGAAACAAGGGAATAGCACAGGTTAAATTATTTGTTTTCATCTTGCATCTGGAAGTGGCATATTATTTGATTCCTTAAGAAAGTTGACGAGTTTACTGAAAGTGCATCGTTGCATAACTGAGGGACAGATTTTCTAGCAGTAAATGCCACTTGAAAATCTGAGACAAAAACAAAAAATAGAATGATATATATATATAATTGAATTAAATCATTTGTGAACTAAATAACGATTTTTGTTAATTTGGAAGGCAATAATTTTTATTGGATAAAAAGTGCTTACTTTGCTTCTGACGAATACTTGCCCCTTCCCGTTCCATATACGCCTTGCTCATATGGTCAGACTGAGTGAACAACTAGAATGTAAAGGATGTGTTAAAGTCGTTTACAGAAGTGTAACACAACACTTTATAGATTTTTACATAAGCAAAGGAAAATTATTCATGCTGCCGTTGGCAAATCTCCTTTAGAATTATTCTTTAATATAAATTTCAATGTGCAAATGAAAGCAGTTAAAATAGCTTCAGGTAAAGAAAAATGAGTAAGTAATCTTGACTGTGAGAGAATGCTCTCTCAGTTTCCACTGCTGGCTTCCAGTTGCTATGTACGGCTGTTGCACATGCAACGCGTGTCGGAAATATAACACTACATACTCACAATGCACAACAATAAACAAAGTTCTTATTTCCTTTGTTACTGAATTGAGACCTGCGTGATTGGACTGTAATGAGAGTTTACGACACGAGCAACATTTAGATGTTATGGAGGCTGTGGGAAATTTTACCCACCATATCTACATTATCATCTAAGAAATGTATTATTTCTATATCATATCTATATCATATCGAAATCATATCTATATCATATCTAAATCATATCAGAATCATTATATAATCCTTATAGATTCATTATACATCTTGATCCTAGATGACAATGCCACTAGGATCACGTACACCATAGCTCCCTATAGGTGCCTACGTGACTTTGTGTATGATCTCTCAAGGATCCAGAAGCTTCTAGATGGATTTCATAATTAAAGAACTATTGGAACATAATCAATATCCGGTAGAGATTATAAATTGAATTCTTAATAAGAATCAGTAGTGCTTGCAAGTACTACTTATAATCTTTAAATCCTATATCTAATTATATTATTATCACATCTTATCTCAATCATAAGTCTAGAGAGTAAAAATAATCAATCAATATTCATTGAAGGCTACCATGCTCAGGGAGCATCGCCCCCCCCCCCATGAATGCCTTCATGGGGGGGGGGGGCGATGGCTGGGAGAGAAGCACCCATCACACCTCGCGTAGAATGCGTTTGTTTACAACAGAGTGAACAACAGTAATGGAGCCTTAGCGAAAATTTCTTAGCTCAGGACACCTTATCAAATTATCTTTATCACCAGTGAACACTCTCTAGAACTGTGGGAGTACCTGGACAATATCTACAAGGAAAATTCCTAGAACATTTATATCTATATAAGAGTGTATTGTGGAGCACACAGTGACACTGCCTCCACATCCACTATCATCCTTCTGCAACTGCTATTAAGGATAATCACGTAGCAACGCTACTAGATCATCATACAGCAAAGCTGTGATATAAAATATCGTGCCTAAACTCACGACAAGAGAGTTATCAAGTCTGGCACACTGTCAGACAGGCACCAGGCAGGCAGAGAAGTATATTGAATGTTATTACAGAAGTGTATTAATTGGCCAATTGTATGCTTGTGTAACTTTAATAACCTATAAGTCTGTCTTTCGGTTATAAAGCGAGGCCACGCCTCATATTACAGTAAGTTTATTAATATTGTAGTGCAGCAGTTGAATCTTTAAGCACCAAACCTCATGGGGGTCCATTGTGTAAGAAAAGATTCAGTCGAGGTAAACAAAACCTCATGAGTGTCCATGGTGTGCAAAAAGATTCAGTCAGGCTGACTGTACCTCATCATATAAATTGAATAAAAATACATCTGCATATATACTTGAATATAAATTAAGTTAACAATTGCTTGCTTAGTTATTTTTAAGTTATCATATATGTTCATTCAATTGAATATAACTTCTAGTACTTAGTTAACAGTACTTAGACTACATTTATGGTCATTTATCATACTTATACAATTTAAATTGTTGTTTATAGTATAAGAATATATTGGCTGTTAATAGTTATGGTGCTAGGCTAGACTATGTATGTTTAAATCTCTGATTTAAACAGAGCCAGTGTTCAGTCATTGAACTGAATTTATTAAATCTTATCCTTGTATAAAATACAAGCTGATGTGAGATACCTGTCGGCAGGTGGACTGTGGATCTTCAATCAACCTATCAACTAATACATTCACAGCACCTGTGCCTTACAGCCCACAATCTGTCATTAGGAAAAGAGGAGCTAGGATTTACGACCCTAGCTAGAGATTTTAGTTGAACTAATTTGCAGTCAGTAATTTTTAAATTAGTACAGTACAAGTCCCTGGTAGCTCTCCTCTGATATCAATCCCAGCAGGTTTTTCCCACAGAGGCTACCATAGACCCAGTCCATATGGAGACGGAGAAGCAAAGCAGTATTTCTATATATGAGCGAGCAAGGAGAGTGAGACAGTCTAAAGCTGTTGCCAGTGGTATATTGCTCCAGAAAATCTCGAGAGATTACCTCAGGTCAGATCAACTGTGGCTACCTCCGCAGACCCTAACGCATCTGTGACAACCCTGATGTCACAAAGCCTACGTGACCTCTGACAAGCAAAGTCTAACACCGCACAGTTTATACACAGTTTCCATGATTGGTGGAAATAGTAAATAAAGCTATAGTAGAGGTGCTGGGCTTGACGCTCTACTGCCATGCCCTGCTAGGACTGCTGTCAAATAAAGACATGTTGAGTAATGTTAAGTCCCCAGGGAACGTCAGGTTGACTCGACTGTTCAATAATAATCTGCAAGTGGCAAGGATAATCGCGGTGCGAATATTTTAAAGCGATTTAAGTACACTGACAAGAATTGAATAAATTACTACCGTACAAATAAGATGCAACAGACTAAAAGGTAATGAATCTGCAGTACTGTATATGTAAAGTGCAACAGTACAACACCGCAGTATGAACCCCTGACATGCGTCTGAGAACGCATAGATAAATTCTTGCTCTAACTCTGTGTCTGTCAGTTGTTATGTTGAGCGCCGTCCACGCGTGAAACTATATGATGAACCTAATAACAGTGTGTGTATGAGCGGCACCGGTCTGCAGATATTTCCTGGTGCTCCACGGAACTTTTCCCCAGAATCATTTGGCCGCCACATGATTCTGGCGCTATATTATTGTGGTGTGGGGATACTCTCCCGACACTGTGGAGAGTATGGACTCTCCACCATCATCCTGTGGTGGTGGAGAGTTATGTTACTGCTGTGTACATGTAGAGTTATGTTACTGCTGTGTACATGTACAGTTATGTTACTGCTGTGTGTATATGTAGAGTTATGTTACTGCTGTGTATATGTAGAGTTATGTTACTGCTGTGTACATGTAGAGTTATGCTACTGCTGTGTACATGTAGAGTTATGTTACTGCTGTGTACATGTAGAGTTATGTTACTGCTGTGTACATGTAGAGTTATGTTACTGCTGTGTACATGTAGAGTTATGTTACTGCTGTGTGTATATGTAGAGTTATGTTACTGCTGTGTGTACATGTAGAGTTATGTTACTGCTGTGTACATGTAGAGTTATGTTACTGCTGTGTACATGTAGAGTTATGTTACTGCTGTGTGTATATGTAGAGTTATGTTACTGCTGTGTGTATATGTAGAGTTATGTTACTGCTGTGTGTACATGTAGAGTTATGTTACTGCTGTGTACATGTAGAGTTATGTTACTGCTGTGTGTATATGTAGAGTTATGTTACTGCTGTGTACATGTAGAGTTATGTTACTGCTGTGTGTACATGTAGAGTTATGTTACTGCTGTGTACATGTACAGTTATGTTACTGCTGTATGTATATGTAGAGTTATGTTACTGCTGTGTACATGTAGAGTTATGTTACTGTTGTGTTGGTGTACAGGTATGTTACTGCTTTGTATATGTAGAGTTATGTTACTGCTGGGTTGGTGTACAGGTATGTTACTGCTGTGTTGGTGTACAGGTATGTTACTGCTGTGGTGGTGTACAGTTATGTTACTGCTGTGTTGGTGTACAGTTATGTTACTGCTGTTTGTACATGTACAGTTATGTTACTGCTGTGTTGATGTACAGTTATGTTACTGCTGTGTTGATGTACAGTTATGTTACTGCTGTGTTGATGTACAGGTATGTTACTGCTGTGTTGGTGTACAGTTATGTTCTGCTGTGTTGGTGTACAGGTATGTTACTGCTGTGGTGGTGTACAGTTATGTTACTGCTGTGTTGGTGTACAGTTATGTTACTGCTGTGTTGGTGTACAGTTATGTTACTGCTGTGTTGGTGTACAGTTATGTTCTGCTGTGTTGGTGTACAGTTATGTTACTGCTGTGTTGGTGTACAGTTATGTTACTGCTGTGTTGGTGTACAGTTATGTTCTGCTGTTTTGGTGTACAGTTATGTTACTGCTGTGTTGGTGTACAGTTATGTTACTGCTGTGTTGGGTACAGTTATGCCTGAAAGGGTGACTATATGACCTAGGAAATTAATCTTTTCCTTTAAAAGTTAACACTATGAGAGTTTTATTTTAAATTTGTTTCTGTGAGCTTTGCAAGTACTTTCTCAAGGTTCTGGATATGAGTCTGAACATCTTGCGACAGGATTATGAGATCACCAAGGTTCACCAGGAGAGTACTACCTATCAGTCTATGAAATAGGTTCGTCATGAGTCTTGAAAAGGTTATTGAACTACTCCACACCCCAAATGTCATTCTTTTGAAACGGTAATGACCATTGGGAGTACTAAAGGCTGTCAACTGTTTACTTTCCTCGGTGAGTGGGATTAGCAATAATCCCTGCAACAAATCTAACGTTGAGAATACTTTGTTTCAACTTATGCTTTGCAACAAACACTTAAGACCGGAAGTGGGAAATGGTCAGGTATAGTTACTCTGTTAAGCTTCTGATAGTCAATTACCGGTCTCCAAGTCCCATCTCGTTTTGGTACAAGAATGAATGGAACATTCCATGACGAACTGAAGGACTCAATCACATCACCCTGTAACATTTCCTCTATAAGTCTATCAACTTCTGCTCTCTGAGAATGTGGTAAACTGTAAGCTGGTATATAAATTGCTCTAGTTCCTTGCTCAAGGGGGAATTTTATGAATAATAAGAGGAGACCTAACTTCTCTCCTAGTAGAGCTACAACTGCTCTGTTGCAGCAGCTTATGCTGCAGCTCTTACTGCAACAGCATAAGCTTCACATTACTACAGCAGCATAAGCTTCACATTACTGCAGCAGCATATGCGTCACATTACTGCAGCAGCATAAGCTTCACATTACTACAGCAGCATAAGCGTCACATTACTACAGCAGCATAAGCGTCACATTACTGCAGCAGCATATGCGTCACATTACTGCAACAGCATAAGCTTCACATTACTGCAGCAGCATAAGCGTCACATTACTACAGCAGCATAAGCGTCACATTACTGCAGCAGCATAAGCGTCACATTACTGCAGCAGCATGAGCGTCACATTACTGCAGCAGCATAAGCGTCACATTACTGCAGCAGCATATGCGTCACATTACTGCAACAGCATAAGCGTCACATTACTGCAGCAGCATGAGCGTCACATTACTGCAGCAGCATAAGCGTCACATTACTGCAGCAGCATATGCGTCACATTACTGCAACAGCATAAGCTTCACATTACTACAGCAGCATAAGCGTCACATTACTGCAGCAGCATATGCGTCACATTACTGCAGCAGCATATGCGTCACATTACTGCAGCAGCATATGCGTCACATTACTGCAACAGCATAAGCTTCACATTACTACAGCAGCATAAGCGTCACATTACTGCAGCAGCATATGCGTCACATTACTCATACAGTATAAGCGTTATATTCGTCATGTAATAGAACCATCACATTCCTGATGTAATACAGCGGATACATTTATGGAAACTGTTCCTCTGTTAAGTTAGTTTAGCATACTAGCGGTCGTATCCGGTGTTGCACGAGTCTATTTGTCTATCTCCCACTCGTACATCTATCCATCCATCCATCCATCTATCCATATATACATTTTCCATCCACCAGTTCATTTGCCTATCCATCTGTCCATTCACATATCTTGCTATCCATCCATTTGTGCAACCATCTCTCCATCAATCTAGAGATCCATCTATCTTTCTATCCATCAATCTAGAGATCCATCTATCTTTCTATCCATCAATCTATATATCCATCTAGCGTTCTATATGTCCATCTATCTTTCTATCCATCTGTCTATCTGTGTACCTACTCATATTTATATCCACTCAACTATCTTTGTATCTATCTATCCACCAATCTCATCCTCTACCCATCCATGTACCTATCCATCCATTTATCCATCTACTCATCTGTCTATCCATTTATCCATCTACCCATCCACATATTTATCCATCTATTCATCCACCTATCTATTCACCTCTGTCTCTGTGTCTGTCTGTCTGTCTGTGCCTATCTGTCTCTAGCTGTGTGTGCCTGTTTCTGTGTTTCTTAATATCTGTTGTTGTCTGGCACTATGTGACTTTCTTTCTCTGTCTCTGCCTATCTGTCTATCTCTTATACACAAATAAAATTGTCTAATGTGTGGGTGATCGGCAGTGAGTGGAGCTCAGTAGCATGAAATACTAAAAAAAAGGAATAGTTACACCTACTCTGGTAAATATCCGGTGCTTGAAAAACCTTTCACGTTGTGGAAGAATTGTTTGTTTGATGCGTGTACGTGCCAGTTAATGAAAACAGAACATTTCTGTTAATTTTCCCTATATCAGTGAATAATAGTGCATATTACTATAAGAAAAAATCTGGTTTGAAAGGTTGGCATTGAAAATATTTAACTGTGAAGCAATTTAGCAGTGCCAGAAAACGCCGTGAGGGGTCTGAATGAGGCACTGTCACGCTATTCCCTTTTCAATTGTGGCCACCTAGTCCAGCCTAGGTTCATCCAGTACCCCAGATCATTCCCTCTGCGAGTTTGGGTGAGGTATAGGTAGATATAGATCAGAACAGATATAGATAGATGTAGAATGGTAGAGATAGAATGACCCATTCAAGCACATGGGTCATTCCTCCGTATTAATAGATCCTGGACATTGACGCCTTTTGGTAGTAACAAACGAAATGTCGATTCGGCATATTATAAAGTCACATAACGCCACATAGTGAACAGAAGAGGCACCAGTATTGTTACTTTTTGGGAAAATAAATCAAGCAAATTAATTTTTAAAACAGAAGAACAGTCACCGACACACAAAGGCCAGAAAGCACGAGTATAAACAGCTAAGATATGTTTAGAACCGAGAATTATATGTACTGGCAGCATAAAACATCCACTAGCAGTGTGACATTGTAATTGCCAGAATTAAGCTAGGATATCGATATGTATGGTAGGTGACTACAGGTAATCAATCTCTTAATGGTGAACATTCCAATTGTAAATTATGTGAACAAGAGCTAACATATACTCTCCAACACTATATAGTGATTGCACCATGCTGCTCATCTCCAACACCATATCTATATATCTGTTGACTTTTGATCAAATGGTATGAGATACTCTAAGCTCTGTAATTATTTCATACGCTCAGAAATTTTGGAAGATATTCTTATATTGTATCCAGATTTTGGTAGCGGGTAGGCTTACACTTTATGTTCTGACCTGATTTATAGTCAGAGTTGATTTGCTTTTGTATTGTGACTGGTATTTTCTCCCTGAATTCCATGTATGACTAACCATCCTGTGAGATGGGAATATTAGATCAACTGACAGCTAGTTTTGGATCTACACTGTGTAATCTTTCATATAGAATAGGGAACAAGCACATTGCTGTGCATATCTAAGCTTGTTAATAAACCCCCCAAAATCAAATTAATGCTTAAAAATTATTTTGACATAAAAAAATAAATAAAAATTTATCTGCCAGCAAGGATATATGTCAACTAGGATAAAGGAGGTGATTACGAGTAGAGAATTAAAAATTGAAGGGGGACAGAGCAACTCCTTGGCTCTCGCAGGCGTCAGCTGGTGGCGATGCGCAACCCGTTCTCGCAAATTTAATAAGTCAATATTGACTTATTAAATATGTGCATAGGTGACATACTTAACATAATAGTTTCCCTTGAAAAGCTTCATAGAAAACACCGACCTGACCTAACCTACTTAGTATGTTAAGATAAGCATCTTATTGCTTCGTAATTACAATTATTACCTAACCTATACCTATAATAGGTTAAGTAACAATTGTAATTACGAAGCTATAAGATGCTTATTTTAACATACTAAGTAGGTTAGGTAAGGTCGGTGTTTTCTATGAAGCTTTTCAAGGGAAACTATTATGTTTAGTATGTCACCTATGCACGCAACTAATAAGTCAATATTGACTTATTAAATTTGCGAGAACGGGTTGCGATGCGACCATGACAACACCGCTCTGAACCAGACCACAAGACAGAGAGGGGATTCCCGCACGAAGGTCGGCCACCTTGGGATGGGAATCGGTCGGCCGAGCGGACAGCACACTGGACTTGTGATCCTGTGGTCCCGGGTTCGATCTCGGGCGCCGACGAGAAACAATGGGCAAAGTTTCTTTCACCCTTTGCCCCTGTTGCCTAGCAGTAAAATAGGTACCTGGGTGTTAGTAAGCTGTCATAGGCTGCTTCCTGATGGCGGAGGCCTGGTCGAGGATCGGGCCGCGGGACATTAAAGCCCCGATATCATTGCCTGCCTGATACCATGCGTTCCCTGGGTAGGGGTGCAGCACTGAAGCTACATATCAGAAAGGAGTCTCTATCACACATCCGTGTATCCGACATTATTAAGTTGGGGGACTGGCCTGCCAGGTGCCGACAGGTATTGTCGCAGGAGGAGGAGTCTCGAGCCCGGTATGGGAAGATTGACCCAGTTGACCAGAGTGTTGATGTGGATGACATCCAGGCCGCTCTGCAGGTGTTAGGGGGTGGTGTTTAAATCCCTGAACAAAAACAGATCGATGGAAAATAAGTAACAAAAGAAGGCACCAAACCGGGAAGGCTATGTAGCACCATCAAATATGCGGAATAATCAGAGGGTGCTAGGTATCACCAAGGATGCCAATACGAGAACAGAAATGCATAAGCGAACGATGCCAAAAGTATCCGATTCACCAAGAATTCTATCGAGGGACATTAAGCAACTGCGAGAATCTGTCGGAAAACCAGACACACGCTCGTCCTGAAAGTCAGGACATTCAACAAGGATATGCACGACCGTAATAGGGAAAATGCAATGTGGACTATAAGGAGCAGGGCGGCGCTCCATTAAGTGACCCTGAGTCAAGTGTGTATGGCCAATACACATCCTCGCCAGAGCCGTTTCCCATCGCCGGTTATGGTGGTAGGAGGACGGCCATGAGAACACACTACTCTTAAGAGTACACAATTTGTTACCAGTAACAGAGGACCAACAATCTCGCCAAAGGACGAAGGAATGAATAACTGGGTAAAAGTCGGAATGAGGAATACCTGTAAGGGAGATGGGACATGAGCGGACAGCTTCCCTAGCGGCAGCATACGCATGCTCATTTAAAAAAAAAACACCAATCTGGCTGGGAACCCAGCAAAACTCAACTGACTTAAATTTACTTGAAATAAGAAACAGCCAATGCTGAATCTCGACAACCACTGGATGGACCGAATTAAAGGACCCGAGAGCCATGAGGGCACTACGAGAGTCAACAACAACTACAAAGGATGAGTGATAAAGATAAATCAGGAGACGAAGAGCATAAAGTTCCGCTGTGAAGATGCTAGGTTCTGGAGGTAGGTGACACATATAAGTGCTATCAGGAAAAACAACAGAGCAGCCTACACCGTCTGCAGACTTAGACCCATCGGTGAAGATGGAAACTGTGTGGGAGTGAGAAGAAAAGTGCTCAAGGAAAAGGCGTTTCAGAACCGTAGGAGGGGTAAAAGCTTTAGTGATGCGGATTAGGGATGTACAACACTTCGGAAGGGGGACTCTACACGGGGGCAAGGAAGGAACAACACGAGGAGATACATTAGAAATACGAATTGAAAGTAAATCCTGTAAGTGAGATAACCAGACAGAAAGAGAGAGGTGGTGAAGAGGAACAAGAACCGAAGGAGGGGTAGAAGTTTAAGCACGACAGTGGCATGAGGTAGGATGTTGCAAGGACCGCGCAAGATTGCAAAGACAGTAACGATCACGGCGGTACTTGAGAAATAGGAACCCAGTGTCAACATACAAGCTGAGGACGGGAGTCGAACGATAGGCACCAGAGCTGAGGTGCAACCCAGTATGGTGCAAAGCATCAAAACGGCGAAGAGAACGCACTTCGGTGCGTTTGCACCTAATGGTGAGCACTTCTAGGTGAGCACATGTAGGTGAACACATGTAGGTGAACACATGTAGGTGAGCACATCTAGGTGAACACATGTAGGTGAGCACTTCTAGGTGAGCACTTTTAGGTGAACACTTCTAGGTGAGCACATGTAGGTGAGCACTTCTAGGTGAACACATCTAAGTGAAGCACATTATTAATTTATTAAATAAAAAACTAGATTTTTTGATGAAAGTTAAATAACACCTTGATATACCTTAAAGAATTCCAGAGAACAACTATATACACAGTTTCCTTTGTTTAAATATATTCAGATCTTTGATGTGTATAAAATATGTTATGTTCGATCCCCGAAGGTCGAAGTGGTTGGGCAGCGTTCCTTCACTCCGTCCTCACATCCCAGCTCATCTTAATGTAACCTCCAAGTGCTATAGGCATATTGGCCAAGCGTTTTCACCTCATGATTACCTTGCCTTACCTTACATCATTTCCTCAGTTTTTTCCTCACAGATTTTGGCTTCTCAGGCCTCAACTGTCAATTGAAGATGTACTCACCAAGTTATGTTTGCGGAGGTTGAGCTTCGGCTCTTTGGTCCCGCCTCTCAACTGTCAATCAACAGGTGTACTGGTTCCTGAGATTATTGAGCTCTATCATATCTACACTTGAGACTGTGTAGAGTCAGCATTCACCTCATCACTTCCTAATGCATTCCATTTATTAACAAATTTGACAATATAAAAACTCTTTCTAATGTCTTTATTGATCATATAAACACTCAATTTCCACTCAATTTCACTCAATTTTCACTCAATTACGAGTCACTTCTGGGGTGTGAGTTTTCAGTTGCATATAGTCCTGGGGACCATTCAGGCTTGTTCGCATTTGTGTTCCTCACGTGTGCCCCATAGAATGAGGTGATTTGATGAAATGCTATGCCCAAGATAACCATCCGTGTGCCGGTGGGGAAGTGGTTCATATAGCTTCGGCTATCACTTCCTTATGTCCGGTCATGATGGTCAAGCGGATTAAGGCGTCCTGTAAATACCAGTTGCGTTGCTCCTGGTAGTATGGGTTCGAGTCACTTCTGGGGTGTGAGTTTTCAGTTGCATATAGTCCTGGGGACCATTCAGGCTTGTTCGCATATTCATATATATATATATATATATATATATATATATATATATATATATATATATATATATATATATATATATATATATATATATATATATATATATATATATATATATATATTGTGACGGTAAAGCGTCGGTGTTCGGCGGTTTCAAAAGCTGGGGGCAGGGCCTCGTCACATAACAAAAAAAAAAGAGAAGTTTGTCCTTTTGTCTGTGGTAAGGTAATGGGAAGACACAAAACACAAAGTATAAACAATGAAATTTTAATTACTCTAGAAAACAAGATATGAATAAAGACAATCTCGTAAAATTCAAAACAAGTCAACAAACAAAACAACATGAATAATTACTGGCAATGAAAAGTTACTCTAAGACAAGTATGTGCAAGAATCAAATAAGTGAGGTGCTGGGAATACTGGCTTCAAGCTGCCATCTCCCTTAGTACACGACAGCCAGGGCTTAGTCTACTAATAGAGAGATGTCAACTCCAAGGAGCACAGAGATATTCTGAGGAGTCGGCGTGCTGCTGACCCAGACGTCGACTGTTGTGGTGGCGTGAGTGCAGGTGCGGCGAGACACCAGCCAATCAGCAACAGACAGGCGGAGAATGGGTAGTTTGCTGGTTTACTGCAGGTGGAAGCCGGTGTGTCTGGTGGTGCACTGGTATGCTTTGCTTCCTGGGCAAAACGTTTGGCGATACTGGTGGACGTATCTTCAATATAGTAAAGACGTAAATATGTAGGGAAGAGCAGGCTCAATCTCTCTTGAAAGAGATTATCGTCACAACTCTCCCCCGAAGCCTGCGGTTCTGGAAGAAGTTACGTCTTCATGTGGTAGAGTGATAGTTGGAGTTGCTTCTACTTCATAGACTCTGGAGAGGGCGTCGGCTATGATGTTGTCAGAACCCTTGATATAGCGGATCTCCAGGTTGAAAACTTGCAGATATAAAGCCCATCGTAGAAGACGTTGGTTATTGAATTGGGCTTGATGTAAGAAGCGGAGAGGATTGTCGTCTGAGAAGATGGTGGTAGACCTGGCACCTTGTAGGTATGGAGCAAAGTGCTGGAGATTCAGGACGATGGAGAGTAGCTCCTTCTCGATAGTGCTGTAGTTCCTCTGGTGGGGTTTCAACTTGTAGCTGTAGTAGCTGACAGGTAGAACCTCCTCGCCTCGTTGCTGCATCAGGACACCCCCGATGCCGGTACCACTGGCGTCGACATGAAGGATGAAAGGCTTGGTGATATCTGGCGAGGCGAGAATGGGATTAGAACAGAGGAGGAATTTGAGTTGTTCGAAAGCAACGGTTTGATGCATGGTTCAATTATACCGTTGCTTGGGACTGGTTAAAGTAGTAATTAATGGTGTTGCTACCGTACTAAAATTTCTCACAAACCTACGGTAGTAGGAGGCAAGACCAAGGAAGCGCAGGAGCTGCTTCCTGGTGGTAGGCTGTGGATAATGCTGGATGGCTTGAGTGTGTGTGTCTAACGGAGCTAGGCTGCCACTCCCAATTACATGACCCAGATAACGCACTTTACCTTTGGCAAAGGTGGACTTGCCCAGGTTGATGGTGAGGCCGGCTGTCAGGAGCTTGGCGAACAGTCGTTGCAGCTGGAGCAGATGTTCGCTCCAGGTGTTGGATGCTACGACGATATCATCCAAATAGGTGTAGGTCTTATCCAAGCCCTGGATGACGCGGTTGACAGCTCTCTGAAAGGTGGCCGGGGCATTACATAGTCCTAAAGGAAGGCGTTCATACCTGAAAAGTCCAAAGGGAGTGATAAAGGCAGATATTTATTTGGCTCGCTCTGTTAGACACACTTGGTAATACCCCTTGAGCAAGTCCACTTGGGACAAGTACTGGGCATCACCAATGGCGTCAAGAATGTCATCTATCCGTGGCAAGGGGTGTGCATCCTTGACAGTCACATTATTTAATTTAAGGTAGTCCGTGCAAAGTCTAACCTTACCTTGGGGTTTTGGCACCAAGATACAGGGTGAGGCCCAGGGGAACTCACAAGGTGTAGCCAGTCCATGATCCAAGAGGTACTGCACCTCAGCACGCATGACTTCCTTCTTGCTAGGGCTGATTCGGTAGAAGGGTTGTCGAATCGGCCGGGTGTCAGGGAGCAGTTGGATGTCGTGCTGGGTAACATTACACTCTTGGGGGTCATCTCGGAACAACTCCTGATGTTCTTTGAAGATTTTGATGAGAGGTGCACTATGATTGTCCTGAAAATAATTGCGAAGATCAGTTAGGATTTCCGAATTGCAAAGCGCTGACTCCGTGTCAGTGCTTTCGGGAGGAGAAGCAGGGAAGGTCTCACTGTGGATGTATGGCTCTTTAAAGGAAGAATATGTTATCATTACCGTGGGAGGAGTACCGTTATATAGCTTCAGGAGGTTGACGTGGCACAACTGGGTCTTCCGCCGCCTATCTGGAGTCTCTAGAACGTAGTTATGGTTGTTTCTGCACTCCTTGATGCGGTAGGGTCCTGAAAACCTGTTTTGCAAAGGAGAACCTGGGATAGGGAAATAAGCAAGCACGAAGTCTCCCGGTTTAAATTTCCTTACTTTGCTGGTCTGGTCGTAATGAGTCTTCATCCTCTCCTGTGAATTCAATAGATTATCTTGGGCAAAACTGTGGACCCTCTCTAGAATGTGTTGTAGGTTTTGAAGAAACTGGGGCACATTCTGATGCTCACTGAAGGTGGCATCACGTAGAGAGTCTTTGAAAGCTTTGAGAGGAGTACGGCACTTACGTCCGTAGAGCATCTCATAAGGAGATACTCCTAGAGACTCATTGGGAAGACTTCTATATATGCACATTATCAGGTCAATTTGCTTATCCCAATCCTTAGAGGTTTCATTACAAAACTTCTTCAGGAGTGCTTTAATAGTCTGATGACTACGCTCAAGAGAACCCTGTGAAGCAGGATGATAGGGGCTGGACAATACCTGTTTGATGTTGAACTCTTCCAGTGTCCTCTTGAAGAGATCACTGGTGAAGTTGGTGCCACAGTCGCTCTGAACCTCCCTTGGAAATCCATACTGGGTGAAGATCTTCAATAAGTGTTTCACAACCGTAGCAGCCTTAATGTTCTTTACTGGAACTGCTATGGGGAATCTGGTGGTAGGACACAGGATGGTTAAGATATAGGCGTTACCTGAACTGGTCCGAGGTAAAGGACCAACACAATCTATAATAAGTCTGTGGAAAGGTTCCGCAGGCACCTGTATGGGTGTCAGTGTGCTCTGGGGATAGAGATGTTCGGTTTACCTGCCATCTGACATGTATGACACTGTTTGACGTACTGTTTGACGCTATTTACCATACCTGGCCAGTAGTAGTCTTGACGGATTCCATGGTAGGTCTTGTTAAATCCGTAGTGTGAGAGTGCTCCGTGGGCCAGGTGTAGAATAGTGGGCCGCAGGCTGGCAGGAATCACTAGTTGTTCGACGTTGGCTCAATCGTCGTCCTCCTTCAGTTTACTGGGTCTGTATCTGCGGTAGAGCAACTCGTTCTCTAGGAAGAACCCAGGAATACTGTCAGGTTGAGTCTCAGCCTGGAAAAATAATGGTGTCAAGGTAAGATCTTCCCTCTGTAACTTACGGAACTCCAACTTGGTCAGATTCGGGGGTAGTTTCTGAGGGTCTTTAGGGACAGCAGTAGCAGTAGAGTCAGCTGGCTGTGGTCGTGCAGCTTGTGCACGGGTGGTCACTAAAACCGGAGGAGAAACTTCATCACTCTCTTGAACCTTAGCTGGAACATACCCAAAGATGGGATTATCCATTACAGAGGTACACACCTGGGGTTTGTCCATGACGATCAGGTTGGTCGGTTTCAGGTCTTCTGCCAAGTCGTTGCCCAGGAGAAGTTGCACTCCAGGCATGGGAAAAGGCTTTTCCCTGATGGCGACTTGGACTTCTCCGGTCACGAAGGGACAATCCAGGTGGACTCTGGCGAGAGGATAAGGAGTGGTAGCAGTGAGGTCAGTGATGAAGACGGTTTCTCCGGTGTAGGCGATATTGGGCACAGCTGATTTCAAAATAATCGATTGAAGAGCTGCTGTGTCCCTCAAGATCTTCAGTTTGAAACGTCCCTCCGGATTTGAGCCGTTGGTAGAGACAGTTCCAGTATACAGGTGTTTACTGAAAAGAGAAAGATCATTAACATGAACACCAACATTCATCACAGGCTTACCGGACTTAGGAGGAGTCTGTTTGGGTTTAGTGGATTCAGTATTTCCTTTGTATTGAGACTTACCACATTTAACTATGGTATGTCCATAGAGTCTACAATACTTACAGTACAATTGCGAGCCAGCTTGATCGGTACTCACTTTCTCGTAACTGTACCACGACTTCTTACTGGAAGATGGTTCTGGTGTCAGCCGGTGGATGAGGCTGTAAGTGTCAGCCGACTTAGCACACTTTAGGTAGTCGGTCTCTTCTTTATCTGCTAAATATAAACGGACAGGAGGTGGCACACGCCTCAAGAATTCTTCAACTAGCATGAGGTTGACGAGTTCTACAAAGGTAGAGACATGTGCTGCCTCCAGCCATTTCATAAAATATCTCCTTTTGGTATTAGCAAATTCGAGAAAGGTAGTGGTACTTGCCTTCAGGTGGTCACGGAATTTCCTTCGATAGCTTTCGGTGGAGAGAAGGTAGGCGTCCAACACTGCTTGTTTCAGAGTCTGGTAGTCATTCTCAGTCGCCAAAGTACTGAGTGTAACTGGAGCTCTACCTTTGAGATGTACTCTGAGAAGGGTTGCCCATTGGTCGGCAGGCCAACTAAGTTGATTAGCAAGGGTCTCAAAGGTGGTAAAAAATACATCAATTTCTGTCTCTACGAATGGTGGCATTAACTTACTTGCATGTGAAATACTGAAACTGACAGGAAGACTGGCGGTAGCTTGCTGGCGTTGAGCGAGGTATGTAGTTTCCAACGCGAATTCTTGTTGACGACATTCCATAGCCAGATTTGCTTGTTGTTTGTCATGCTCGCGTTGCATCTCCAATTGGCGTTTTGTTTCAAGCTGTATTCGTTCCCGCTCACGGAGTATTGCAATCTCACGTTCTTGTTCTTCTTTCTTCAAGGCAGCTTCTCGTTCTTTTATTTGTAGAGCTTCTCTTTGTTGTTCTCGTTCGATCTTGGCAATATCGAGTTTGAGTTTCAGAGTTGCCAAATCAGGTTTATCTGCAATAAAGTAAGTTTCGTGAGTTTCAGAGTCTATCTTACCTTCCTCTAAGAGATGATCCATTAACATGTTATGTAGTTCATTTTTGTTGGCTTGGTAGGGAACTTCTAGTTGATACTCATGTGCAAGAGTTTGTAATTCAGTCCTCTTGGCACGACTTAAGGTCCCTATTTCACTTGCTGGATCTGCACGGAAAGCTTGGAGACGAAACATGGTGAAAATAGCAAATAAATGCACAACGAATATACTGTTGTGATATGGTGAATGTCAGAAACAGGACAACGTGGCAACTGGTACCTATCCTGTGGAATCGTTAACAATTAATGTTAATTTCAAGATGATAAATGATTAATAAATCAAGGTCGCAGGAAATCTTGTACCCGGTGTGGGAAAAACCTGCTGGGATTGATATAAGAGGAGACTACCAGGGACTTGTACTGAACTAAATTAAAAATTTACTGTCTGCAAATTAATTCAATTAAAATCTCTAGCTAGGGTTGTAAATCCTAGATCCTCTTTTCCTAATGACAGACTGTGGGCTGTAAGGGACAGGTGGGGTGAATGACTTGTTGATAGAAGTTCCAGTCCACCTGTAGACAGGGATCTCACATCAGCTTGTATTTTATACAAGGATAAGATTTGATAAATTCAGTTATCTGACTGAACACTGGCTCTGTTTAAATCAGGGATTTAAACATACATAGTCTAACCTAGCACCATAACTTACAGCCAATAGATTCTTATACTATAAACAACAAATTAAATTGTAAAAGTATAATAAATGACCTTAAATGTAGTCTTAATACTATTAAGTAAGTACTAGAAATTATATTCAATTAAATGAACTTATATGATAACTTATAAATAACTAAGCAAGCAATTGATAACTTAATTTATATATTCAAATATATATGCAGACATATTCAATTTATACAGTTAGCTTGACTGAATCTCTTCCAACACTGTGGACACTTGTGAGGTTTTTACTTATTGAGGCTGAATTCTTTTCTGACAGAATGGACACTCATGAGGTTCAGTGCTTGGATAAGATTCACAGCTACACTACAATTTTAATAAACGTACTGATGAATGAGGCTTTGCCTCGCTTTTTAACCAACAGACAGATTTATAGGATATTAAAGTTACACAAGCATACAATTGGCCAATCATACACCAAATAACCCTCAATATACTTCTCTGCCAGTCGGGGTGCCTTGTCTGACGAGTTTGCCAGACTGATTAACTCTCTCTTGTTGAGTTTAGGCACGATATTTTGCTACAGCGTTGCTGTATGATGATCTGGTAGCGTTGCTACTTGGATTTTTCTTTAACTGCGTTGCAGAAGAATGATATTTGATAAAGAATAGGAATGAAGGTGGTGGAAACCGTGTCACCGTGATCTCCACTATACACTCTTATTTTATGTAATGTTCCAGGATTTTCCTTGTAGATATTGTCCAGGTACTCCCCCAGTTCTAGAGAGTATTCACTGGCGATAAAAAATATTAGATAAGGTGTCCTTGAGCTGGTAATGTTCGCTAAGGATCAGTCACTTGTTCACTCATTTGTAAACAAACGCGGAGTGCTGCTGGGCTTTGTTGGTGGGCGCTTCACTCCCCCCATCGCCCTACCATGCTCTCTGAGCACGGTAGCCTTCTATGAATATTGATTGATTATTTTTACTGTCTAGACTTATTATTGAAATAAGATGTGATTATAATATAATTAGATATAAGATTTAAAGATTATAAGTAGTATTTGTAAGTACCACTGATTCTTATTAAGGATTCGATATTATCCTACCGGATGTTGAATCAATGTTCCAATAGTTTTTTAATTAACAAATCCTTCTAGAAGCTTCTGGATCCTTGGGAAATCATGTACAAAGTCACGTAGGCATCAAAAGGGCCCCTGTTGCGTACGTGTTCATGGTGCCATTGTCATCCAGGATCAAGCTATATAATGAATCTATAATGATTCTAATATGATTTTGATATGATTTAGATATGATATAGAAATTATACATTTCTTAGATGATTATTAGATATGGTGGGTAAAAATTTCCCACATCTTCCAGAGGGAGAGAACTGGCACAGAGTCCAATACTTAGGACAATAGTAACCATATGTATTTATTTACTCTCCATTGGATTGATAATACAAGTGCAAATTTTGCTTGCACTTTTGTGCTGCTGTCCATTGTGGACGATTGTGTCTGTTAGGAGTCTGTGGGTCTTGTGGAGTTAGAGTGTCTTGAGGTCTCTCAGGATCTAACTGCATCTGGCTCACTGATTCCATGTGGATGAGTTTGTCCAATGTCTTCAGGGAAGTTGTTCCTTTAGACAGGATTTTGACTATTCTCAAAATCCCCTGACTATCTGGATGGACTGAGACAACTTTACCTAATGGCCAGTCAGCCCTAGGGCCATCACTGTCTACCAAGACAATATCGCCAGGTTGGAGATTAGCTATATTATGTGGGACATTGGCCCCATAGTGATGTTCTCGTAGAGATGTAAGATATTCTTTTGTCCAAACATCATTCCATTTTTGGATTATGCTGGACAGATGCTTATACCCCTGAACCAACTCGCTCTCACCCACATATGAGGGATCTCTGATCTCATCATCCACTAGAGATGGTACTGGAGTCAGAAGTCTTCCATACATTAGGTGGGCAGGACTTAATGGCTCATGTTGAGTAGGATCCTCAGACAAGTAAGTCAACGGCCGGTTATTCACCCTTGATTCTACTTCCGTGATTACTGTCTGGAGTTCTTGAAGATTGATTTTCTGACGGTGTAGAGATTTTCTCAAGGATCTTTTTACAGTTCCTATTAACCGTTCATAAAATCCTCCGTGCCATGGGGCTCTCGGAGGGATAAATTTCCATCTGCAATGACGCTGTTCCAGTGTGGAAGTAACTGCAGGATGGGAACAGATTTCCCGTAGACATGCTTCTCCAGCTACCAAGTTTGCTCCGTTATCTGAAATCATCAGCTTAGGGCATGATCGGCGTGCTGCGAATCTGCGGAAAGCTTGAATAAATGATTGAGCAGTCATATCGGGTGTTACCTCTAGATGTACTGCCCTGGTGGTAGCACAGGTGAACAGACAGATGTATGCCTTGATAGGTTGCTTATCTGCAGTCCCTGTTAGATATATTGCTCCTGTATAATCTACTCCTGTCGTTTCAAAAGGTTGTAGATGGACCACTCGTTCCTTTGGTAGGGGTGGTGGCCCTGGATAAGAGCAAGTTCTTGCATCGTACCTTCGGCATATCATGCAATTCTTCATGATTGATTTGACTGACTGTCTTCCCTGAGGAATCCAGTACTGCTGTCTGATTTGTGTGAGTGTGTCTAACACTCCTCCATGTTTGATGATTTGTTGATGTGTATGCAACACAATCAATCTTGTGATCCAATGATTTTTTGGTAAAAGCCATGGATGCACCGTATCTAGATTGATATCTGCGTGTTTAAGTCTCCCTCCACAACGCAGAATGTTGTGATTTTCTTGGTCTATCCACAGACCGAGATTGTGTTTTAACTTATGCGAAAGATTTTCATAGTTATTCCCATAAGTTTCTCTCTGGGCTTGTCTTACCCAATAGATAAGTGCATCAGGAAAAGTGTATTTTATACCTTTTTTCCTGAGATAATGAAACACGTTCTGTGTTACATTGATTAATTTGATGAGCGAGGAGTAACGAGTACAATCCAAGATTGCTATTTGAGCTTGCTGCCTGGTGGTAGTTATGGTTTGTGTCGTAATGACGTGTGGCTTTTGTTCAGGCCAACTACCATTCACTAACCATCGAGGCCCATGAAACCAAATATCTGCCTTTGTAAACTGTTTAAATGTCATACCTCTTGATAAGAGATCAGCTGGATTATCCTTTGTTGGTACATGCAACAATTGAAAGCCTGCGGAAATTTCTTTAATTTCCGAGACGCGATTTTTTACATATGGAGTTGGACAGTTGTCGTTTCGTACCCATTGTAAGACAGCTTCATTGTCAGACCATATAATGACATATTTGATGTTCATGTTAGACAAGACTTGTTTGATATGCACTGCTAAGCGTGTGCCAGTTAACAGTGCTGTTAGTTCCATCTGAGGCAAAGTCCTCTTTTTTAATGGAGCGACTCTGGCCTTAGAGGTGATAAGATATGATTGATTAGAAGTCACTAGGTAAGCACAAGCTCCAAAAGCTTTGGCTGACGAGTCTACGAATACATGTAGTGATACTTCCTCATTTTCCTCGACTATGTGTCTCGGAAAGATTATCTTTTTAACTAAAGTTTGTTCTTGAGCCACTTCCATCCAAGCTTTTTGTAACTGGATTGGTAGTGGATCATCCCAACCAACCTTAGCCTTCCATGCTTCTTGCACCAATAAACGCCACTTGATAGTCAAAGGATTTAGTAGACCAAGTGGGTCGAATACTTTGCTAACTTGTGAAAGCAAATCCCTTTTTGTAGTGATGTTGTAATTTACTGGCACGGATTTGATCGATATTGTGTCCGAGATTAAATCCCAATCCATACCTAACACCTTTTGTGATTCTGGTACGTGATATTCAGGGTAATCTCTTGCTATTTGATTATTCAATGTTGCATTATTAGAGGCCCAAGATTGTAGTGGCATGTTGGCACCTTGTAGCTCCTTGTTGGCCTCTTGATATAATTGTAACAGTTCAGTAGTACTGTTAACTGTCCCTTGAAAATTATCTACATATAGATTTTGACTGATTTCAGTCTTACAGGGACTTGATGATTTCTTCAGATGAGTATCTAGAGTTGCTTGCAATAGAAATGGACTGCTTGTCGCCCCAAAAAGAACTGATGAGAATCTGTAGGTCACTATAGGACTATTGACATCTTCTGGGTTCTCTACCCATAGAAACTTAGTGAAGTCTCTATCTTCTTCCTGTAAGCCAACTCTTAGAAAGGCCTTACTTATATCTGCTGAATACGCATATTTGTTAAGTCTAAACTTCAACAGTATGTCATACAATTTCTGAGTTAGACTTGGACCTGTTTGCAAACAATCATTTAGACTGGTTCCTTGGGGTCCAGATTTAGAGCTACAATTAAAAACTATCCGAAAAGGAGTTGTTTTTGATTCTCTCATTACAGCCATGTGAGGTAAAAAATGGCCTGTTTGCGTATTGTCATGTTTCACGACTTCGATGAATTTATTCTTTAATTGTTGAGCAATAATCTCATGATAGAGTTTTAAATGCTCAGGCCTTTTTCTTAGCTTTGCTAGTTGCGATTTAAATTGACTATAAGCCATGTCATAATTGGTAGGTAAGGTTTTATGGTTGATTTTCCATGGTAGCCTTACCCAGTACTGTCCATCATGGTACTGTACAGTTTCTAAGTATTGATTGTATGCACAGACATCATCAGGACTTGGTTGTTCAGGAATTATTCCTATGGCATCAAGTTCCCACAATTGAGGTACAGATTCCAATCCATCATCAATCATGTGGGGGATTTTAAGTGGTGACTGTTCTTTGCCTAGTCATGCCACTATTACAGTTTCTGTATGATGTGATTTTTCAGGAGTTGAAGGTTCAAGATCTAGTATAGGTCCTGTCATCAATATGCCTCCTGCTGATTTGAGTATATTCATACCCATAGATTCTTCTGATCCCAGAATGAATCGATGATAGTAGTCAGCTCCAATCAGGATTCCGATATCCCCTATGTAGTCAGAATCAAGTAGAGGATCTGCTAATTGGATTCCTTTTTCTTTTAGGAATTTAATAGTTGCTGTCAGACCAGTCACTTCCACTTCAGTAGGAATTTTATCAACTACTATGGCTTCTACTGTCCTTTGGGATG
Source organism: Procambarus clarkii (assembly GCF_040958095.1). Classification (NCBI taxonomy): domain Eukaryota; kingdom Metazoa; phylum Arthropoda; class Malacostraca; order Decapoda; family Cambaridae; genus Procambarus; species Procambarus clarkii. The sequence continues at coordinate 61,407,525 of NC_091150.1, read as the reverse complement.
TACCTAGACAGACATTGAGTTTTACTACTGGAAAGGTTCTACGACCAGAATTAGTAAAAAACCCTGATATAGATGTAGATACTTGCTTTGAAGATTTAAGTTGTAAATCTTCTGCCATCTTTTTACTGATAAAGGTTTTCTGTGACCCTTGATCAAAAAAGCCTCTAGTTGGAATACAAATTCCTTGATTGCATAGTTCTAGCTGTGCAGTAGGCAATATGGCTGTTGTAACAATTTCTGTATCCAAGTCGTTGACATTGCTCATTACTGTACAGAATTGTACTGCTGTTGTGGTATTATCATCTTTGGGCTTTGCCTGAGATGCAGGTTGATTATTGGAAGTCTGTGATCTGGATTGAGTGTTAATATCACTACAGAGTGCGGTGTGATGTACACTTTTATGACAATATTGGCAGTTTTGCAATGGAGTGTTACACTCACTTGTATTGTGCTTCCGTAAACAACGGATGCACCTGTTCGGAGATTTCAGTCGATCGATTCGACTGGCACGGCCTTCATAAATGGTATGTGCTTCTTGACAGAATAAACATTTTGGGGCACTTGCAGCTCCTTTTGTCTTATCTGTCTTAGGAGCTTGGTTTCCTACAGTTCTGTTAACTGTGGGGGATATAGCATAAGAGCCAACATTATTCTGTTTCCACTTTGCAGAAGAGTTTTGTTGCCTTGATTTTTGACTGCCGTTTTGGACATTTTTGCTTTTGTCCGTGGATTCACCTTTGTGGATTTTTTCTTGAGATCTAAGTTTTCCTCGGCTTCGTAATCTTTGTACGTAAGCTCGAAGTCCATCAAAGATTTGGCTTTGTGATAAGATGTTGTTACAAGTATGTAACACTTGTAGGTAAGCAATTACATGGAAGTAGGTTATACAAGCATGTAACACTTGTACTCCTCCAAGGATTCCCTTAAAGGATGAATTGTATCTGTAATAATGTGTATCTACATTATTCATGATGTGATGAAGCATTTTGCTTTTTCTTTTTTCTCGGCTTTGCCTTTTCTATTAAGTAAGTCTCTTTGAGATGCTTGATGAACTTCAGATTTTCTGAGGCTGCTTTCACTCCCGTGAAAGCATGAAATTAAGTGATCAAGACTTTCTTCTTGGATTAAGATAGTTATCTTAGATGGATGATAATATTTGTATTGACATTGTCAATGGGCTGTTAGCCTTTCAGATTGTGATGTGAGATTAAGATTGGTCTTGATCCCCAATTGTAGACTATTGTAGCCAAGTGATGATGACATTTGTCTACCACTTGATTTAAATGGTCTTTAGGCTGTAGATTCAAGTGATTTTTTAGACACTTTGTGTCCTTTTCTTTTCTGTTTCAGCTGCAGGTGGAATACTGTTAGTCATTTTGACCTTTTCCGAGTTTCGGAGATTCCGAGATTTTTCTCTTTTTTTCTGATAAATATGTATGATGTTAATGTATTTTGATAAATGAGCTTTCCTGTCTACTTAGGTAATGATTCCAAAGATCGTCCTTCATTTCCTCCCTGGAATCTGGTTGTAGCAGGTGTTCAATTATCAAAAGTACTGTAATAATTTGATTTGTGACCCGAATGCACGAATGCACCAAGTTGGTAAATCTTGTAATAATTTTTTAAAAATAGTAAATGGCACTATTTTTGCAAAGTTATTACAAAATCTGTTACCATAATAATTGTTAGATAAAATACAGTAGAATGTCTACTGGTTTTACCTGTAATAGGGTTTGATACAGTTGATTATAGTTAGATTGTAATGAATGCTCTTACAGTGATGATAACACTTTTTTAAAGAATATTATGTAATGAGCAGCTCTGAAAATCAGTAGATTAGAGATAATGCTAGATAATACACTTAAATATACATGTAATGTTACCACAAGTGAGGTAGATAATTGATATTTATGATTAAGATGCAGTTGTGTCTTTGACACTGATATACTTAATTACTGTTGTTTCTTAACACAAAACAATATCAGTATGTTATGAATGCTTACTAGTTAATGGATATGGTGGCTTAAGCCACTGCAAACTATTTGTTTACTTAGATATATAGCTATGATAAATATTGGCTGATAGCTAGGTTAGGCTAGAATATGTAAGAATTATTCCAATGCAAAATCAAGAAGTTTCTTATGTATTTGGCATTGAAATATTCGGTAAACGAATGATCATAAATATCTAGGTACAAAGGACCATTATTATCTAGGTTCGAAGGACCATTAATGTGGGAAAAACCTGCTGGGATTGATATAAGAGGAGACTACCAGGGACTTGTACTGAACTAAATTAAAAATTTACTGTCTGCAAATTAATTCAATTAAAATCTCTAGCTAGGGTTGTAAATCCTAGATCCTCTTTTCCTAATGACAGACTGTGGGCTGTAAGGGACAGGTGGGGTGAATGACTTGTTGATAGAAGTTCCAGTCCACCTGTAGACAGGGATCTCACATCAGCTTGTATTTTATACAAGGATAAGATTTGATAAATTCAGTTATCTGACTGAACACTGGCTCTGTTTAAATCAGGGATTTAAACATACATAGTCTAACCTAGCACCATAACTTACAGCCAATAGATTCTTATACTATAAACAACAAATTAAATTGTAAAAGTATAATAAATGACCTTAAATGTAGTCTTAATACTATTAAGTAAGTACTAGAAATTATATTCAATTAAATGAACTTATATGATAACTTATAAATAACTAAGCAAGCAATTGATAACTTAATTTATATATTCAAATATATATGCAGACATATTCAATTTATACAGTTAGCTTGACTGAATCTCTTCCAACACTGTGGACACTTGTGAGGTTTTTACTTATTGAGGCTGAATTCTTTTCTGACAGAATGGACACTCATGAGGTTCAGTGCTTGGATAAGATTCACAGCTACACTACAATTTTAATAAACGTACCGATGAATGAGGCTTTGCCTCGCTTTTTAACCAACAGACAGATTTATAGGATATTAAAGTTACACAAGCATACAATTGGCCAATCATACACCAAATAACCCTCAATATACTTCTCTGCCAGTCGGGGTGCCTTGTCTGACGAGTTTGCCAGACTGATTAACTCTCTCTTGTTGAGTTTAGGCACGATATTTTGCTACAGCGTTGCTGTATGATGATCTGGTAGCGTTGCTACTTGGATTTTTCTTTAACTGCGTTGCAGAAGAATGATATTTGATAAAGAATAGGAATGAAGGTGGTGGAAACCGTGTCACCGTGATCTCCACTATACACTCTTATTTTATGTAATGTTCCAGGATTTTCCTTGTAGATATTGTCCAGGTACTCCCCTAGTTCTAGAGAGTATTCACTGGCGATAAAAAATATTAGATAAGGTGTCCTTGAGCTGGTAATGTTCGCTAAGGATCAGTCACTTGTTCACTCATTTGTAAACAAACGCGGAGTGCTGCTGGGCTTTGTTGGTGGGCGCTTCACTCCCCCCATCGCCCTACCATGCTCTCTGAGCACGGTAGCCTTCTATGAATATTGATTGATTATTTTTACAGTCTAGACTTATTATTGAAATAAGATGTGATTATAATATAATTAGATATAAGATTTAAAGATTATAAGTAGTATTTGTAAGTACCACTGATTCTTATTAAGGATTCGATATTATCCTATCGGATGTTGAATCAATGTTCCAATAGTTTTTTAATTAACAAATCCTTCTAGAAGCTTCTGGATCCTTGAGAAATCATGTACAAAGTCACGTAGGCATCAAAAGGGCCCCTGTTGCGTACGTGTTCATGGTGCCATTGTCATCCAGGATCAAGCTATATAATGAATCTATAATGATTCTAATATGATTTTGATATGATTTAGATATGATATAGAAATTATACATTTCTTAGATGATTATTAGATATGGTGGGTAAAAATTTCCCACACCCGGTACTCAATGTAAGGGGATAAGGGCAAGAAAATCCTACAAAATAAGCGAAACTGAGTTTCTAAAACAAATGAAACAGTTAATTGCCTCAAAAGTGAATTAGGTAGTCCAAGAATGTATGCATACCTTGCCGAGTCTCTATAGGACATAAGCAAGTTTTTCCCACTGAAATTAATATGATACTTACAGAATTAGCGAACTTTTGTGCTCTGAAAAAGAAGGCTAATTCCCTACCAATGTAAATATCATCATCTCTGACCGACGTGTAGGGGTGCGAGGTGTCAACTGGTGACGAGAACTGCTGCTGAGGTCCCAATTCAGCAACTAAATTTCGTGCGAGAGGAACTATGGCCCCTCTTTATCCTCCTACCGTCAGATTGCAGAAGATTAGGTGCACTTGACCCGGGGACAGACCACAGTACCAGGGTACCAAAATGATGATCTGCCGAAAATATGAGAAATATCCTAGGGACAAAAGATGGTAAACACGAGTAATAACACGGAGGGAGAGATGACCAATTAAGAGAATGACTGAGGCCTACAGTCACCACGTAATCCAAAGTTGTCTCGCCTTCACCATATGCTACTCTCGAAATGCACAATACACACAGCACCATATGAAAATAAAATTGAATATTGAAAATAGTGAAAAGTTACTTTACCAAAGCCAAATACACTTACCACAAATTTATGATCTGGCACTAGTACCTGAGTGAAGCTCCGTGGACAGGCCCGCATGTAATGTGACGGTAAAGCGTCGGTGTTCGGCTGTTTCAAAAGCTGGGGGGCAGGGCCTCGTCACATAACAAAAAAAGAGAAGTTTGTCCTTTTGTCTGTGGTAAGGTAATGGGAAGACACAAAACACAAAGTATAAACAATGAAATTTTAATTACTTTAGAAAACAAGATATGAATAAAGACAATCTCGTATAATTCAAAACAAGTCAACAAACAAAACAACATGAATAATTACTGGCAATGAAAAGTTACTCTAAGACAAGTATGTGCAAGAATCAAATAAGTGAGGTGCTGGGAATACTGGCTTCAAGCTGCCATCTCCCTTAGTACACGACAGCCAGGGCTTAGTCTACTAATAGAGAGATGTCAACTCCAAGGAGCACAGAGATATTCTGAGGAGTCGGCGTGCTGCTGACCCAGACGTCGACTGTTGTGGTGGCGTGAGTGCAGGTGTGGCGAGACACCAGCCAATCAGCAACAGGCAGGCGGAGAATGGGTAGTTTGCTGGTTTACGGCGGGTGGAAGCCGGTGTGTCTGGTGGTGCACTGGTACGCTTTGCTTCCTGGGCAAAACGTTTGGCGATACTGGTGGACGTATCTTCAATATAGTAAAGACGTAAATATGTAGGGAAGAGCAGGCTCAATCTCTCTTGAAAGAGATTATCGTCACAATATATATATATATATATATATATATATATATATATATATATATATATATATATATATATATATATATATATATATATATATATATATACATATATATATATTGTGACGGTAACGCGTTGGTGTTCGGCTGTTCAAAGCTAGGGGTATGGCCTCGTCACATAGAATTAAAAAAAAATAGAAAATCTGGAACTTCGTCTGTGGTAAGGTAAGGAGAAGACACACAAAACACAAGTAAATTTTAACAATGAAATTTTAATTACGTTAAATAAACAAAACATGAATAAAATGGACATACAAATTCGTATAATAAAATCAATCAATCAAAAAAATAAGAAGAATTAAATGACAAAATGAAAAGTTACGTTAAGACAAGTGAGCAATAACAAGCTGTGCAATATACAATAAAATGAGAGGTGCAGGAATATTGGCTTTAAGCTATCACCTCTCTTAGTACACGTAAGCCAAAGCTTAGTGTACCAGGAAGAAGTGTTAACCGTATGAAAGCACTGAATATTCTGAAGACTGAGGTCGTGGCGGCCCCAGACATCAAGTAGTATGGTGGGTGGAGTGCAGTTGCATCTAGACCGGCGGCCAATCAGCGAGGAGCCGGCAACAAGACAGGTAGTTTGGCGGTTTGAGGCGAAGCAGGTGTTCCTGGCTGCATACGTTTTGCTCTCTGGCAAACCTTGGAGATGTTGTTGTCGTTGTTGGACATTTCTTCCATAGTAGTTTTATATATTTGTAACGACGTATTTTTGAAGGGAAGAGCAGGCTCAATCTCTTGAAGGAGATTATCGTCACAATATATATATATATATATATATATATATATATATATATATATATATATATATATATATATATATATATATATATACATATATTCGTGTTTATGCCTAAATAGATCCATTGTGGAATGGAACTTTCAAACATAACCTGTATCGTTATATGACACAGGCCAATTCATTAAAATACATTCACTTGTTCCCAAAGTTTGTGGAAGTTTACAATGACACTTTTCACAAAATACTAAAAAATATACCACAAATTTTTTCATAATTTACAAAGCATCGAAGAGATGCGTAGACAGTTTAAGGTCATGAATTTATATAATGACATTACTAAAACCCACATCAGTCCAGGTTTGCAGGTTGGTCCATATGTACGCCTAGCAAAGAGTAAGAGTACCTTTCATAAAGGCTTTTGGTTCCAAAACACAGGAAATATTTCAGGTGTGCCGTATTGACAAAACTCAACCAATTCTTGATTAAAAAATCAAAGGTTTAAACAAAGTGCCCATTAGTCTCATGTTTTACTAAAAAGAGCTAATACCATCGTCATTTCCGGATCATTTCCCCATTTCTATATTACGTTCCAGAAAGACTTCAAGACACCAGCAAGAGTATTACGTGAGGAGGAGATGGAACCCTACTTAAGCCAATAGCATGGTTCAAGCTCAAGATATCATTAAATTTTAATAATTCCAGTTCATCAGGAGCCTCTTGTCGAGAAACACTATCAGCTGTTATATATAGTGGATAATTTATCCCCCCCAAAAACGGAATAAGCTCATCAAAGCATTAAAACGTCAGGAAATTGACTTAATTTGTACATTTTTTGTAAATTCTCTGAAACGGATCATCCCAGTTTAACCAAAGATAATTAATGGTCTGCAAAGGCACGAAAACGACATTCGCGCTGTGGCACGCTAAAGGACACCCCTGTATAACAAAATATTTATCCTCACTTCCAGACGTGTGGGAGCCATTTTAGCCACATTTCTGCCCCTGGCTGTATCATTAATTACTTCCTTAATACAATAACAAGAAAAACATAACAAAGTAAATGGTGTGTGAAGTTTGTTTGATACTAGTATACGTCCGTGAGACGAGGTTCCAAGAGTCCATATATTTATCTATGCACATTGAAAAACATTTCTGAAAAACAAAAAATACATTTAGAAGAAAATATTGCCCTATTCATTCACACATTCCTGTAAATGTTAAGTTATCTAATGAACATTGGATCAAAGACTAAAATATTGCATCTTGGGTATGATACCAAGGCTGGTAGCCGAAAAATATTTATTTAATAAAAACAACCTTTCGACTAGCCGAAATGCTTGTCTACATGATGTGGTAGAATTTCTAAGAACTTTAATGGCAGAACTAGATCTTCCCCCTTTGAAGAAAACTAAACAAAACAGAATTCGGGTGATCTCTCACAGAAACGCAGACGAGTGGTTAATGAAGAATACAGCTCCATCAACCATGTTGACAGTGGTGGTATTGGATGCGGCGGCTTTGGCTGTTGCGGCCAAGGTGGCGGGAGGTGGTCGGCAGCGGGCCCCCTTAAAAAAAAAATAGCCCTTTTTCCCCGAAATGCAGATTGTTGTCACTGCCGATAAACCCTCAAAAATAGCAAATCAAAGACAAGTCTAGAGGAATTAATAAAAATTTGGTTTGAAATTGAGGAAATCCCATATGACAAAATATTACTAAAAAAAAACTCAAGTCGTTTGGGATAATCATGGAAATTTATTAAAACCTATTCAGAATTTAAATATATTGGATATAATTAAAACGTTAGGCTTTTCGAAAGGACTATTTAAGAAAAATGACAGAGCAGATGTACACCTTTTACTTTAAATGATTGGTATTGATCAGAGCCATATACGAAATTATCACGCCGGATGGCAGCTAATAGGGGTGAAAGGGGGGAGGTAAAAACCTACTCTAGATGATCCCACAGGGAGCCCCTTTTGAACACCTGTAAGAAGTACCCCTTAAACGCCTTTATATTGTTAGCCATTCACTATGGAGCAAACACCCCCAAAGGCATCGCCCAAGGAGGAAAGATCTTCCTTTTTAAAGCCTTTGGTTAATACACTAAGATACTGCCTCTTCGTGGCTCACAAATGTAAACTGATCTTCTCCCTGTGGGAGGCTTGTGATAGATATATGACTAGTGTACAATCTGAACGTTTTTTTAAGTCTGATTCCTCACAAAAACTAAAAAATTTATTCTACACCAGAAATTCTGTAGGAAATTTGGAGACATTAGAAATTAACCTTCAAGACATCGTGATATGATAACATCATTTGATGCAAGTCGTAGAGTTTACCAGGGTATACTGTGAAGCCCTTGAACTCCCCCCCCCCCAACACCCCAAAACACCTCCTCCTTCCCCACACATTCCTTTCCAGGTATGAGGAGTAAGCAAGTAAAGGACCCGGACCGAGCCCCACTGCAGTAAGACTGAACCCGCCACCCTGTACGCAAACCGGCAACAATGGTTCTGATAAGTCTTCCTTTTGTTGAAGAGGACATCACCGACCGGAACGCTTTCGGTGTTAGTGATGTAATCGCCTACGAACTACCTGCAACTGTCGGAAGACCCTAAGGCTTGACTTCCATCATTTTTAAGACCTATCCATAAGCACATGTGGAGCAAAATGGACTCTCATTCACTAATCGTGCAGTCATCAGTGATCACGGCTCCCTGGATGAGGTTGTGTTGAAGTACCAGCCAGTTACTGCCAATGCCCTTATAGGAGACCCGGCCATCATTTTTCCACCAGGTTTTGCTGCTCTGGTGACAAGTTTCGGAGCTGGTGCTCCTTTTGAAGCTAACACCATTGCCCAACAGCAAGTGCAGACCAGTTTCGATACACACTATATGCGTGGCATCACCCCTGGACTCTGCCGAAAATCACCTTCTTTGGCTCAAGAATGCTCTTACCACTCTCGGTAAGATGATCGTCAAGGATCCAACGATTTACCGCCTTGCTACTACCATACAGCACCGGTGCTGTCCCCGACACCATGGACAGGTGGCACTCTGAAATTAGTCCTCTTATCTCATGACTCCAACAGGGGCTAAAGAAGCATGGGAAGGAGCTGACACTCTTATGTCGTCCAGTGGGGAATGCTCCACCGAGCGTGCCTCTTCCTATCGTCGACCTTCACGGGTAGGGTAAAGTCCAAGATTATCCAGCTGGGGAACGAAGAGGACGAGGAGGATAACACCGCAGAGGCAATACCCACCCCAGCAATACCACCACCTACTCCAATCAAGAAGGAGCAACAACAGTCACCTACTTCTCCATCTCCCCGACCACCTACTGGAGGAGTGACACTGTACTTCAAGGGGAGTTCAAAGATGTGTATTTCGTGGGGGGCATCTAAGAAGCTCCAAAATAATCATCACCAATGTTAACTTGTACTGAGCTTCCACAATAAATTTATGAAAGGAATGTGTTTTTATTAATACCAGCAAACAATTTGTTTTTCTACTGTTATTATCAACACAGACCAGCAGTGGCAGCCGAGCGTGCATCCAACACACCTGGTGATATAAATGCTTGCTTTAATATTTGTTTTTCTGTTTGGTATGGTTCAATGTCGGACGAACATTGCATCCGCCTTACAAGCCTTGAACATAGTGATACTTTCAAGAACAAAGCATCAGCCTTCACAAACAACACTACACCATTACACCTCCATTAAACATGTGATGAGTTTAATTAATATACTCTTCCCCAAAATAATTAACGGCATCATTTCGGATGATGAGGCCTCTGGCATTGACTTCTATTCTTCATTTAAACAAGAGGGTACGCTCTGAGAGCCCAGAGCATTTAGTATACACATTTTTACCCAAATCAAATATCTTATCACGTAACATTATATTTATAGTTTTTGAACTTAGCCGTCAAATTACAACCGGCATGAGGCATAGTTTTAAAGCCGATTTTAACACTTACTTTACAGAATAAGATGCAATTCTCTAATATGAGCGGGTGTTACTAACTTCTACTCTTAACAACAATGACGCCAAATCTATATATTCTCTTCGATTGGAATTCAAACAAAGAATACCCAATGTCCATCGTTTCGACAGTAGGTGCAAATACACTAGTTATCGGGCAAATTCGGACCACCTCACTGCCGCCTCCAAAACTTAACCCCCCCAGACAAAGACAATGATGGGGGGGGGGGGGGTGATTATTTTCTAGTATATTGTGACGTAATCGAACCAGAAACATACGGAGGTCAGTTTGTCAACATCTTAGTTCTGATTGAAGCAAAGTCAGTTCAATGTCCACGATTCGTATTCTAGAGAAGCACATCACCTAATGTATATTACATTAAAGACCAACATTTTGAGAAAATCAGCCTTAAGATTTCCAATCAATTTGGACTGGTGATTAGTTTTGAAGATGGGAGGTCAGTTACTGCCATCCTCCATATTCATCCTAAAGCATTGTAATATATAGAGGTGTTTCTCCCATGACATGGTAATTATAAAAACAGGTCAACATGTGAATAGCTCTCAATCTCCCAACTCAAAATGAATTTCAGAAGATATTTGCTCCCCTCTCTTGGAAACTGGGGAGGGGGAGGTTTGGATGACATTCGAACCTACCAGGCTCCTTATCTATGGTGGATCCTTCTTTGGAACTCTAGCCAGTATTGCACGACGTGCCATGTCATTTAACATGCGTGCTGTAACACCATATCGAAAAGGTTTTCAGACTTTGAAAGTACAACAAGGAGAGAGACCAATTGATAAAGGTGGTATTCATGAGCGAGAACACAAAAAAGGACCTGTTAGCAAAGAAGAGCGGACTAGCAACGGTACCAAAGTTCAGAAAAGTATTCCTGCAGAGGGATATCACAAGGGAAGAGAGATTGAGGGCAGCAGATGCAAGGAAGGAGTGCAGGGAGAAAGAAAGGAGTCATGGAACCACAACCTCAAACCCTACAATCCCAGAGGGGAGTGGGGAACCCTCCATTTGAAGTTCAACATCCACAGGGAGAGGAGCACCACCCCTGCCTTCTGCCCAATAGACATCCTACCTGCCCCCATCTCCTGCCAGCCCCCCATTAAGTATTGCCCACCTAGGGCATCCTCCCCCCCCCCACTGACCTCCCTTCCCAGGACCTCCTTTCTCCCCCACCCCCAAGCCCTCCTTTCTCCCACCCTCTAAGGCCTCCATTCTCTCCCACCCCCTAAACCCTTCATTATCCCCCACCCCTCTAAGCCCGCCCTTCTCCCCACTCTCCTAAGCCCTCACTTCTTCCTCACACCCCTCAGCGCTCCGTTACCCCCCCACCCCACTCCAATCAAGTCCTCCCTCCCACTTCTGCTTCCCCAAGTCCTCCCTCCCTTCCAAACCCCCCAAGTATCACCCCCCAAGCCTCCCCCTCTCACCCCCCTAGCCTCCCCCTCTCACCCTCCCACCATGCCCCAACCCCCCAAGCCCTCTCACCTCCACCATCCTCCCCGTATCTGATCCTCCCAGTCCCCCACACACCCAGGATCTCCCAGGTCCTCCCCCTAAGGCCCTCCCATCCCGAACCCTCCCCGTTTCCCTGCTTCTAGGGAGTCAACAGAAACTGAGGAAGGACGGAAGAAAGTCAGTTTCAGGGTGATGTACTTGAACATACATTGGATTACAAGTAAGGCAAGTGAACTAAGGGAAAGAGCACAAGAAGTGAACCCAGATATAATCGGACTTACAGAAATAAAACTCAGGAATCATAACGAATGCAATGTTTCCCTAGGACTACACAGTTATAAGGAAACAGAGGGAAGGAAGGAAGGAAGGGGAGGAGGCGGAGTGGCCCTGCTAGTGAGAAAGGAATGAAGTTTCAAGGAGATGACTATCCGGGGCTGCGAGGGATTCAGAGACTACATAACAGGAATTATGGCAATGGGAGGACCATGAATAGTAGTAGCAGTGATATATAACACTCCGCCCAATGACAGAAGACTCAGGCAAGAGTATGACAACAACAACAACATGGCAGTTAACACTATAATTGAAAGGACAGCCACTGCTGCTTGTAGAAATAGATCCAATCTGCTCATCATGAGGGACTTCAATCATAGAAGGATAGACTGGGAGATAAAGGTACCGAATGGAGGTGAGGATACATACAGAGCTAAACTATTTGAGGTGGCGACAAGAAACTTCTAAAGCCAAAATGTCAGGAAACCCTCAAGGATGAGAGAAAACGATGAACCAGCGAGACTTGACCTAATCATCACTCTGAACAACTCCGACATAAGGGATATTGGTTTCGAGGCCCCAGTAGGAATGAGCGACCGCAGTGTACTGACGTTTGAGTATCTGGTTGAAGAAGGGTTAAGGAACTCGAGGAGGGGAGCTAAAAACAAAAGGCTGGTATTCCAATAGGGGAAACTATGAGGAGATAATGAAATTCCTAACAGATATAGCATGGGAAACAGAGCTCAGAGGAAAGACGGCCAAGGACATGATGGAATACATCACGCAGAAGTGTAAGGAGGCAGTAGACAAGTTTGTCCCAGTCCAAAAGGTAAACAACGAAATGCAGATGAGAAACCCATGGTTTAACCAAAGATGTAGGCTAGCTAAGCAGCAAAGTAAAAGCGCGTTGAGAAACTATAAAATAACAGGACACTCGCGAGCAGAGAAAGATACCAGAGTGCCTGGAATGAATATGTCAGGTTGAGAAGAGAGGCAGGAGGGCAATACGAAAATGACATCGCGAGCATGGCAAAGACACAACCTAAACTGCTGCACAGCCACATCAGGAGAAAAACAACAGAAAAGGAACAGGTAATGAAATTGAGGACAGGGGCAGACAGATTCTCTACAAACGACATGGAAGTGTGCATGGAACTGAATAAGAAATTCCAGAATGTCTTCACATTAGAGCAAGGGGGGAAGTTCCAGAGATCAGAGAGGGAATAGTTAACCAGGAACCACTAGAACAGTTTGAGATTATTAGTGGGGATGTAATAAGCTTTTGCTAGAGTTGGATGTGACAAAGGTTATAGGCCCGGATGGAATTTCCCCATGGATACTAAAGGAAGGAGCAGAAGCATTGTGCCTACCACTCTCCATAATGTATAACAAATCACGAATAACAGGGGAATTGTCAAAAATTTGGAAGACTGCTAATGTAGTCCCAATATACGAGAAGGGGGATAGACAGGAAGCACTGAACTACAGGCCAGTGTCCCTTACTTGCATACCATGCAAGCTAATGGAGAAATTTGTGCGAAAAAAGCTTGTGGAACTTCTGGAGCAAAAGAACTTTGTGACAGAGCATCAACATTGGTTCAGGGATGACAAGTCCTGCCTCACAGGATTAATTGAATTCTATGACCAAGCAACACAAATCAGGCAAGAAAGAGAGGGGTGGGCAGTCTTCATATTTTTGGATTGCCGAAAAGCCGTTGCCACAGTACCACACAAGAGGCTAGTGAAAAAGCTGGAGATGCAGGCAGGAGTGAAAGGGAAGGTATTCGATTGGATAAGGGAGTAACCAAGCAACATAAGTCAGCAAATCACAGTGAGTGGTGAGGCCTCAGATTGGCGAGACGTCACCAGTGGAGTCCCGCAGGGGTCAGTCCTTGTACCTATACTGTTTCTGATATCATTAGATCATTATAAAATGATCTCACAGAGGACATAGAATCGTTCCTCTCATTATATGCTGATGATGCAAAAATTATGAGGAGGATTAAAACAGAGGATGATAGTAGAAGGCTACAAGATAACCTAGACAGACTGAATGAATGGTCCAACATATGGCTACTAAAGTTCAACCCGAGTAAATGCAAGGTCATGAAACTAGGCGGTGGACACAGAAGGCCAGACACAGGATACCGAATGGGAAATGAAGTACTTCATGAAACGGACAGAGAGACAGATCTAGGAGTGGATATTACACCAAACCTGTCTCCTGAAGCCCACATAAATAGAATTACATCTGCGGCATACTCGAGGCTGGCTAACATCAGAACAGCCTTCAGGAACCTGTGTAAGGAATCATTCAGAGCCTTGTACACAGCATATGTAAGACCAATCCTGGAGTATGCGGGCCCCAGCATGGAGCCCGTACCTTGTCAAGCACATGACAAAGCTGGAAAAAGTTCAGAGGTATGCCAGTAGGCTAGTCCCAGAACTACGACTCATGAGTTACGAGAAAAGGCTGTGTGAAATGCACCTCACGACACCGGAAAACAGAAGAGTAGGAGGAGACATGATCACAACCTACAAAATTCTCAGAGGAATTGGCAGGGTAGATAGGGATAAACTTTTTAACACGGGTGGTACGCGAACAAGGGGACACATTTGGAGATTGAGTACCCAAATGAGCCACAGGGATGTGAGAAAGAACTTTTTCAGTGTCAGAGTAGATAACAAGTGGAATGCATACACAGTTTCAAATGTAGATACGATAGAGCCCATTAGGCTCAGGAATCTGTACATCTGTTGATTGACGGTTGAGAGGTGGGACCAAAGAGCCAGAGGTCAACGCCCGCAAGCAGAACTAGGTGAGTACCAACTGCCATTGATTTAGGTAAAATGTACTTGATGATTTATCCAACGGTAAACGAGATGTGAAGAGCGGTCTGAAAACGCCGATGTGATGCCCTTAAGAGTGTGGGCAAGAAATCTGTTACAGGTGGTAAAATCGCAAGAAAAGAAATATGTAAACAGAGTGTTTGCTATAAAGATGAGGTATTTTCCCCCCTAACTTAAGCAGTCGTATTTTGTCTTTTGGAGAGATCATTGTGGGTAGTGGGGCTGGTGCGAAAATACCATTAGAATAGTATTCTTCTAGTATTATTGTTCAGTTTCCCAGAAGTAACAAAATACACAGCGTAGAAAGTTCAATTGCCTTGACAAAACAAATAGACATTCTGCCCATTGTTATGATCTCAGCCTGCAGGAGAAACGAGTCTCCCTCCTTGAGAGTTATTCGTCAAGCCTGACCTGATTAGAAGGTCTAGCGAATATTGAAGTGATAACTGCATATGTAAAATAGTTGCTTGGATATGTATAACAGTTTGAGATCATGGGCAATGAAGAAGAAAACAGATAAATGACTGGCGAGGAGATGTGGACATTTTGCTGGAGGCGTGAGGCTCGCTTCCGGAGGACCTTGACCTCACTTGAGTGCCAGACATCGCAGGGGGAAGTCGCGCTCCGTTTGAGCTCCCGCCAGAAGGGAACCCCTAGTGATATATCTTTAAGAGAAGAGAAGTGTGTAGACGTGCCAGCTGTGGAACCGAGCTGGGAACGTTGTGGTATCAAGTCCTGGTCGACGAGCAGAGTTTAATAAGCTACTCAGAGGCATTTTCGTGGGCTGTGTGGAGCGCCCTGACCAGACGCCGTCAGAGGAAAAGCGCCCTCGATCAGTTAATCTGTGGTAAGCACGATGTACGCCAGTTCATAGTGATCACTTGTAGTTGGTCGTGTGCCCAGCGACGGTAGCAATGTTTATTTATAAGTTAGACATGTTTTAATAAGGCAGAAAGCCTGAAATAGGAGAGTGAAGAGGGAGGAGCACGGAGCGACGTCCGCCCCCTCTGAGCGCTGGCGGACGACTGAGGGAGCCTGGCTCTTGACGGAGGAAGACCCTCCCAGCGAGTGAGGACCGCCGCCAGGCGAGGTGGAGTATGGACCCGCCCAAAACGGGGGAGTCCACTCTCACTGTATGTAGAGAACAGATAGAGGTTTGAGGCAAGCATATTGTGTGGTTATTTTTGTTTATGTGTTAAAGGGGAACATTTTATTGGAGTGTCGATGGGTTGCAGGTTTGTCTTTTGGGGAAGAAGTTGCTGAGAACTTCGAAGCCAGCAGATGAAGTAGCTGATGAGACTCCAAGGTAGTGGAGCAGAGGACCTCGAGCTGTGAGGAGAAGCAGCAGTGAAGAGGAGTGTCACGTGCTTCTGTAGAGGTGGAGAAGCACCATAGTTGCTCGGGGAAACTTCATGGTGTAGCAGCCAAGAGAGCTGTGGAGGACCCTAGCAGAAGGGTGAAGCACCGTAGTTGCTCAAGGAAACTTCATGATAGCAGCCTGGAGGAGCTGCAGAGGATCCTGGTAGTGAAGCCCGGAAGAACCTAAGGATATTAGGGTAGTGAACTTCCAGAGGTGGAAGGGGAAGTTCTGGTGGATTACTTATAGGGAGTTGATAGTGTTTGGTTGTCATTAGCGTGCATGACGCAGTGAGAGGTGAGTGACTGTTGGCATTCGTATGTCAAGGAGTTTTTTATACTGAAGTATCAATGAACATTTATACTGGTATATGTTATTGCATTCAAATGCTGATTTTTCTATATATATATGTTATCTTGCTGATGGTGCAACAGTGTATGTAGGCTTGATCAACTTGAGGAGGTTGATAGTATCAGGTGGTGAACCAGGAGATAGGATACCACTTGATAAGCTGATAATAGAGTTCTGATGGTGTTGGAGTGCAACCTGATTGTGATATTATAGAGTATAGGATTCATTATTATTATATGTGTGTATGTATCGTGTATGTGCTTTGTCCAGTAAATGTGTCAAAATTTGCTGGTGTTTGCCCTTGTCCTAGTGAGGCTTCCCAGGAGGTAGTAAAGAAGGAGAGAGAGAGAGAAAGAACCAAGAACCACTGCCGTGGACAGGGTAGGAGGTAATACTAGTAAGTCATAGGGGATTGAGGAGATCATATCTCATAAGGAGAGAGTGGGGAGTCACAGCGGCTCGAGTGGGTGTGTGCACGTGACAACGAGGCTAAGTGTTGGAGCCGCATCCCCTAAACGTGTGACGTTGAGCCCCTCTCCAAGAGCCAGAAGCGCCAAGGGTGATCTCCTAGTATAAGCACTCTGCCGAGTTGTGGGTTGGGTTGTCCATAGAGAAGGATCAACGACGACAACACCAACCAACCCACAGTCTATAATAAATTGGGGGCCTGTGTCCGGGAGAGTGAACTGACACACCCACACCCTGTCCAAGAGTGGATTTGTACAACCCTGCTGAGATAAACTGTGTGACCGCAGGTGTATACTCTCTCTCTTGGGAAGACTCACAGGACAAAGATGGATAAGGTGCAAGCGTTTGTGGAGTCAGGCAAGCCTGAGGACTTGGAAGGTTGCACGAGGGATCAATTGAAACAAATAGCAGAAAAATGTGGCCTTAGGTTGAAAGCATCTAAAGTAGCTGGGATGAAGGATGAGATCCTGAGGCAGTTAAGAGCCAAAAATGAAGCGGCAGAGCAAGGAGCCCAAAAAGGAGCTGAAAGTGGAAAGGAGGATGATGGGCAGGATGAAGTGAGATCCCAGGGATCGAGTAGGAGCAGCAAGAGTAGCCGCAGTAGCAGGAGTAGCCGAAATAGGAGCTTGGAGAGATTCCAGTTAGAGCTCCAGATGCAGCAACAACGAGAGGACAAGGAGAGACAGTTCCAGCTGGAAAAGATGAAATTAGAACTCCAGATGAAAAATGAAGCAGAGAAGGAAAAAGAAAAAACCAGACTGGAAATAGAAAAAGAGAAAGCAAGACTAGAGGTGGAGAAAGAAAAAGAGAAAACCAGAGTAAGAGAACTGGAGTTGGAACAGGAGAAAGAAAAAGAGAAAACCAGAGTAAGGGAACTGGAGTTGGAACAGGAGAAAGAAAAAGCCCAAGTCGAAAAAGAAAAAGAGAGAACAAAACAAATGCAGATAGAAGCGAATAGAACCTTGGCTGAGCAAAGGATTGAACATGGGTTGCCAGAGAGCACCACCCAGGTATCACACCCACCAGATGTTAGGGTTAGGGAGAAGGACATTCCCTTGTTTGTTCCCGAAGAGGCAGAGAGCTTTTTCGAGCACTTTGAAAAAGTAGCCAGTATCAAGGAGTGGCCACAGGAGGAATGGGCCCAGCTGGTCCAGTTAAGATTGACCGGTGCAGCCAGGGAGGCATACACCCAATTGTCACTGGAAGAGTGCCAGGATTATGCCACGGTAAAGAGCAGCATATTGCGCTCGTTTCAGTTAACCCCAGAAGCTTATAGAAAGCGTTTCAGAGCGATGGTGAAAGTTGGAGCATGTACGTTTGCTGAGACAGCAAGGGATCTGGAAAGACGATTCCAGAAGTGGATTGAGGCTGCTGGAGTTGGATCTTACGCTGACCTGAAGCAACTGATGGTCATGGAGAAGTTCTTGGAGATGATGCATCCCAAAACAAAGTTCAAGATCCAAGAAGCAAGGATAAAGGAGGTGAAAGATGCCGCAGATAGGGCGGATATGATTACTGAAACATACAAGAGCTTAAGAGAGAACAGAGTAAGAAGCGAGGCGAGACGCAGCAATAGCAGACCCAGTGGAGTCTGGGGAGGAAGAAGTTTTGGGGGGCAGACAAGCAGACCAGCTAGTTTTAAGCCCCAGGAAGGAAAGTTGCCGAGTCCGCCTGCTGGAGGTAAGCAGGAAAATAAAAATGTGCAGAGGAGACAAGAGTCCAATGAAGCTCCACAGAGTATGAGTAGTACATCTGGCCCGAGGAACTCCAATACGAGTGGGCAGAGTCAGAGCCACTCGGGGGCGTATAGGAGAGATTTCTCCCAAATGAGATGCTACAAGTGCAACAGATCAGGTCACATGATGCGAGATTGTCGGCAGGGCAAGAGAGTCGTGGCCCTGACGACATGTGATCCCCGGAAGAAGTACGTTGATGTACAACAAGACAAACCACAGAAGGTAGATTTGATGAACGAGCGGTATAGGCCGTTCATTAGTAAAGGTTGGGTCGGCATAGAAGGTCAACCCGAGGTGGAGGTTAGTATCCTCAGGGATACTGGAGCCAATCAGAGCTTGATTCTGAGAGGCCTAATAAGAAATGATCGACTGTTAGCTGGCAGTAGGAGGATAAAGGTTCATGGGTTGTTGTCTAAGAGTGACATGCCCGTGTGTGCTGTCCAGTTGAAGTCAGATTATTTGTCGGCGGAGGTGATGTTGGGAGTGTGCCCCAACATACCTGTTCCAGGAGTCCAAGTGATCCTGGGGAACGACTTGTGTGGGTCCAAGGTGTTGCCAGAGCTGATAGTAAAAGCTGTGCCGGAGGTGAACCAGAAGGACCGCGGTACAAGTGGAACGCCGGACAAGATAGATCTAGCCAGCATCCTTGAAAATGAGGCAGAGGACAGTCAAGTCATCGTATACCCGGCCTGTGTAGTGACAGAGTCGGACGTAGCCGCCGAGGAAGACATTGGAGATGATATGGCAGTGTCGACTCCACCAAGGGAGGAGGTCAACATGGACATGTCTGGGCTGTTCGACGAAGATCGAGCTCAGAAGACGAGGAAACGGAGGGTGGAGACAGTAAGTAGAGTGGACCGATGGAGTGCAGGCGTCCACGGAGGACAGCCTAGCCAAGAGGTGTCAGAGAGGTCAAATCGTTTGTGAGAAGATCATGTTTCTGGCACGTGGTGTGCCAGATGTTGCAAGGTGCAACGAATTAATTGTAGACTCCTAAGAGAGTATATGGGGTGAAGAACGAGACAGTGTGGTGGCGGATGTATTATCCCGAGCTTTGTCACTGGAATAACTCTCAAAAATAAGGGGAGGGGAGTGTTATGATCTCAGCCTGCAGGAGAAACGAGTCTCCCTCCTTGAGAGTTATTCGTCAAGCCTGACCTGATTAGAAGGTCTAGCGAATATTGAAGTGATAACGCATATGTAAAATAGTTGCTTGGATATGTATAACAGTTTGAGATCATGGGCAATGAAGAAGAAAACAGATAAATGACTGGCGAGGAGATGTGGACATTTTGCTGGAGGCGTGAGGCTCGCTTCCGGAGGACCTTGACCTCACTTGAGTGCCAGACATCGCAGGGGGAAGCCGCGTTCCGTTTGAGCTCCCGCCAGAAGGGAACCCCTAGTGATATATCTCTAAGAGAAGAGAAGTGTGTAGACGTGCCAGCTGTGGAACCGAGCTGGGAACGTTGTGGTATCAAGTCCTGGTCGACGAGCAGAGTTTAATAAGCTACTCAGAGGCATTTTCGTGGGCTGTGTGGAGCGCCCTGACCAGACGCCGTCAGAGGAAAAGCGCCCTCGATCAGTTAATCTGTGGTAAGCACGATATACGCCAGTTCATAGTGATCACTTGTAGTTGGTCGTGTGCCCAGCGACGGTAGCAATGTTTATTTATAAGTTAGACATGTTTTAATAAGGCAGAAAGCCTGAAATAGGAGAGTGAAGAGGGAGAAGCACGGAGCGACGTCCGCCCCCTCTGAGCGCTGGCGGACGACTGAGGGAGCCTGGCTCTTGACGGAGGAAGACCCTCCCAGCGAGTGAGGACCGCCGCCAGGCGAGGTGGAGTATGGACCCGCCCAAAACGGGGGAGTCCACTCTCACTGTATGTAGAGAACAGATAGAGGTTTGAGGCAAGCATATTGTGTGGTTATTTTTGTTTATGTGTTAAAGGGGAACATTTTATTGGAGTGTCGATGGGTTGCAGGTTTGTCTTTTGGGGAAGAAGTTGCTGAGAACTTCGAAGCCAGCAGATGAAGTAGCTGATGAGACTCCAAGGTAGTGGAGGAGAGGACCTCGAGCTGTGAGGAGAAGCAGCAGTGAAGAGGAGTGTCACGTGCTTCTGTAGAGGTGGAGAAGCACCATAGTTGCTCGGGGAAACTTCATGGTGTAGCAGCCAAGAGAGCTGTGGAGGACCCTAGCAGAAGGGTGAAGCACCGTAGTTGCTCAAGGAAACTTCATGATAGCAGCCTGGAGGAGCTGCAGAGGATCCTGGTAGTGAAGCCCGGAAGAACCTAAGGATATTAGGGTAGTGAACTTCCAGAGGTGGAAGGGGAAGTTCTGGTGGATTACTTATAGGGAGTTAATAGTGTTTGGTTGTCATTAGCGTGCATGACGCAGTGAGAGGTGAGTGACTGTTGGCATTCTTATGTCAAGGAGTTTTTTATACTGAAGTATCAATGAACATTTATACTGGTATATGTTATTGCATTCAAATGCTGATTTTTCTATATATATATGTTATCTTGCTGATGGTGCAACAGTGTATGTAGGCTTGATCAACTTGAGGAGGTTGATAGTATCAGGTGGTGAACCAGGAGATAGGATACCACTTGATAAGCTGATAATAGAGTTCTGATGGTGTTGGAGTGCAACCTGATTGTGATATTATAGAGTATAGGATTCATTATTATTATATGTGTGTATGTATCGTGTATGTGCTTTGTCCAGTAAATGTGTCAAAATTTGCTGGTGTTTGCCCTTGTCCTAGTGAGGCTTCTCAGGAGGTAGTAAAGAAGGAGAGAGAGAGAGAAAGAACCAATAACCACTGCCGTGGACAGGGTAGGAGGTAATACTAGTAAGTCATAGGGGATTGAGGAGATCATATCTCATAAGGAGAGAGTGGGGAGTCACAGCGGCTCGAGTGGGTGTGTGCACGTGACAACGAGGCTAAGTGTTGGAGCCGCATCCCCTAAACGTGTGACGTTGAGCCCCTCTCCAAGAGCCAGAAGCGCCAAGGGTGATCTCCTAGTATAAGCACTCTGCCGAGTTGTGGGTTGGGTTGTCCATAGAGAAGGATCAACGACGACAACACCAACCAACCCACAGTCTATAATACCATCAATCAACGTTAGAGGTATAATTACTTAGAATTTCGCACACCTGCCACCCAGGATGCTTGTTTAGACTTGATTAACATCGTAATAGACTTTAAAGTATCTTTAACCAAAGATGACATAACAAAATTGCAGGACTATGATTACGTGGAATTTGTAAACGGTTTGTCAAATACAATGTTTAAGTGGGTGTAGGTCTTATTGGGGAAACAGGTGGTGGAAACAAATACAAATTTTAATTATTGGTCCTTTATCCAAATAATTACCTATATGCTACCCTCAAAAATGTCTACCCTGGGAAGAATTGGGGCTTTCCGCACAGTCTGGTATGACGACGATGAAATAATCACTAATGAATTCCCTAATTCATATTTTACCAGCATTAGTGCCAGGAGTAAAAAGTATTATTTCTGATTTGAAAAGTTGCAGTTTGTCTATAATTTCCCCTAGCAGTGGGAATAACAGCTCATGATCAATACATTGTAGACAATATAGACGTGCATTTAAGGTTGGAACTTTTCCCTCATGCTTGTGTGCTAAATACAAGCGTGAACGATAGTACGAAATAACGATTACATGTAGATTATGTTAAATTATGGGTTATGTGGGGATTCAATACCTCAGTGGTAATTTAGCGTTAAACAGTTCACTAATAGCTTCCTCCGACTCTAGGAGGTATAATAGTCCTATTAAAGTTATACCATTAATAGGACAATTTCCAAAACTTTTGTCCTGCCAGGGAATCAAACTGGTCTCTTAATGGATCAGCCTTGGGCCCAAGTATATATAGTAATTGTACCATTGACATATTATGTGGGACTTCACCAGGAAAATGGATTATATTTTGAAAATACACAGTTGAAAGGTATTGCCATTTATATGAATAATAAT